>NW_007067997.1:0-478 GCF_000164805.1 Carlito syrichta | reverse complement strand
CTTTCCCTCCCCTTCTTTAATTCTGTTTTTGAGGGAAGGTGGGGTTGCTTTTGTTTCACTTCTGCAGTATCCTGTTCTTTGTTATGAGGGTCTTCTGGCTTTGTTCACTTTTGAGGTTGAAGTGTGGGTTGCTCACTGTACTTTTTGCAGTTTTGAGGTTTATTTGAGGAGGAAGCTGTGGTTCAGAATGTATATGCTGATTCTAGCATCCACGAACAGTTGTATGAGCACGCTGGAACCTATTTCCCTCTGCCTTACAAACTGTCCGTGCAGTAGTATGTGGGCCTGGTCCCTTAGGAACCGAGGTGGGAGTTATTGATAGGTGGGGGGGCAATGGAAATCTCTGCCTGGAGAATGGTGGAGGCAGATTCTCTTTCATAGATCTGTTTCTCTCCACTTGTCTGGGTCCCCAAGTCTGGGGTCTCACACTGAGTGCCTCAGCCAGGGTGAGCCCAGAGCTCCAGAGCTCCAAAGCTCC
>NW_007067996.1:0-373 GCF_000164805.1 Carlito syrichta | reverse complement strand
GTCCAACTTGCTTTGGGCCCAGGGACCTCTGGGGCACAAAGGAAGGGGAGAGAGTCAGTGCTACTTTTCCTTAAAATCACCTGGGGCCACTGGCTGAGGCCAGACTCTGGCAGAATCTGCTGGGGAAGGGGAACCGGAAGAGCCTTCCCCTCCTCCCCACCCTCTGTCCCGCAGGCAGAGTGGAGCTGGGGGCTCAACTCTTTCCCAAGTCCTCCCCACTGCCAGTCGACCCCCGAAATGCTTGGTTAGCAAATCAGTCTGAAAACAACAGGACTGACTTTCTTTCCTCCTACCATCTTGTCACCTGTCAATTTCTTTTTTTTTTTTTTGGAGTCGGTGTCTCACTCCGTCACCCAGACTGGAGTGCAGTGGC
>NW_007067995.1:0-374 GCF_000164805.1 Carlito syrichta | reverse complement strand
TGCCTACTTTGTTTAGGTGAATTATTATGTGTCTAGGAGTTGGTCTTCTCATTTGTTGTCTTGCAGGGGTTCTCTGAATCTCTTGTGTTTGAATTTTTGCCTCACTGATTAGATAAGGGAAGTTTTCTTGAATGATTTCATGGAAAGTTTGTTCTAGTGTGGTCTCTGTCTGTAATTCTGCCTCAGGTATGCCAGTTACTCTTATGTTTGGTCTCTTGAAGCAGTCACTCATCTCTTGAAGGTTTTTTTCTCTCTTTTTGAGCTTGTTTTCTGTGTTTTTAAGCATTTGGGTTAGTTCTCTATTTTGGTCCTCGAGTTCTGAGATTCTTTCTTCTACTTGGGTAATTCTGCTTTCCATGCTTATCAGTTTGTTA
>NW_007067994.1:0-488 GCF_000164805.1 Carlito syrichta | reverse complement strand
GCCTGGCTTTAGTGAGGGAAGGGCGTGTCTGACACTGGGGCTCCCTAGGGAGGGTGGAAGGACACTGAACTTCAGAGGCTGAGACAAGGAAGGCACATTCTTGCTGCAGCCTCCTCAGTTCGCCAACCTCCTGAGCCACTGCAGAGAGAGCTGCTACTGTGGTGCCCACTGTACAGATAAAGAAGCTGAGGGAGAGTGGGTGCAGCCTTGCCCTGGGAGTCACAAACCATGCATATGTGCATGTGGCCATGCCCTGACTTCTTATTTAAAGCATGGATTCCATGCAAAAAAACAAGACTCAAATGAAGTCTTGTGACACACACACACACACACACAGACACACACACACACACACCGAGGCTTGTCCACCAGGTAAGGCTGGGGTCTCAGGACACTTCCTGCCTTACATCAGGCTTGCCCTGGGTGGGGGTGCCTGACCCCTCTGTGGCCCCTGACTTGGCCCTGGGGGAGGGCTGCTCTTGGGGCTT
>NW_007067993.1:4044-13195 GCF_000164805.1 Carlito syrichta | reverse complement strand
TAGTAAAGTCAGCTGGCTACCTAGATAGCTAGCTAGGTAGCTAGCTAGATAAGCCTACTAGTTAAGACAGCTGGCTAGCTAGGTAGCTAGCTGGTTAAGTCAGCCAGTTAAGTCAGTGAGCTAAGTAAGCAGACTAGCCAGCTGCCTATTTGGATAGCTAGCTATTTAAGTCAGGTGACTAGCCAGTTAGCTAGCTAGTTAAGTAACCTAGTTAAGTCAGCTCACTAGCCAACTAGTTAGGTAGGTAACTTGGTAGTTATGTCAGCTGGCAAGACAGCAGGCTACATATTTATCTAGCTAGCTAACTCAGCTGGTTCTCCATCTGTCTAGCTAGGTAGCTAGGTAGTTAGGTCAGCCTGCTAGGCAGCTGGCTAGCTATATAAGTCGACCTATTTAAGTCAGCTGGCTAGACAGCTGGCTAGCTAGGCAGTTAGAATGTTAAGTCAAATGTCTAGCCAAATTGCTAGCTAGTTAAGCCACCTAGTTAAGTCAGCTGGATATACAGCTTACTAGCTAGGAAGCTTGCTATTTACGTCAGCTCTCTAGTCAGCTGGCTAGCTAGTTAAGTCACCTATTAAAGTCAGCTAGCTAGCCAGCTTGCTTGCTATAGGGCAAGCTAGTGAATTCAGCTGTCTAGCAAGCAGGCCAGCTATTTAAGTCAGCTAATAAAGTCAGCAGACTAACCAGTTGGCTAGCTAGGTAGCAAGCTTCTTAAGGCAGCTGGCTAGCCAGCTGGAGAGCTAATCAAGTCAGCTAGTTAAGTCTGCTGACTAGCCAGCTAGCTAGCTAGATAGAGAGCTATTTAAGTCAGCTGGGTAGCCAGCTGGCTAACTAGTTAAGTCAGCTATTTGGCCAGCTTGATATCTGGTTAAGTCAACTAGTTAAGTCAGTTGTCTAGCCAGCTGGATAGCTAGGTACCAAGCTACTTTAGTCAGCTGGCTATCTAGCTGGCTACCTAGTAAAGTCAGCTAGTTAATTCATCTGGCTTCCCAGCTGGCTAAGTAGATACCTAGCAAGTTAAGTCAGCTGGATAGCCAGTTGGCTAGCTGGTTAATTCAGCTAGTTAATTCAGCTGGCCAGCCAGCTGGCTAGCTAGTTAAATTAGATAGATGTCAGCTGGATAGTTAGTTGAGCCAGTTATTCAAGTCAGCTGGTTAGCCAACTGCCTATCTGTGTAGCTAACTACTTATGTCAGATGACTAACCAGCTGTCTAGTTAGTAAGTAACCTAGCTAAGACAGCTCTCTGGCCAGCTGGTTAGCTAGGTAGCTAGGTAGTTAATTCCGTGGGCAAGCCAGCGGTATATGTCAGTAGCCAGCTAGTTAATTCAGCTAACTAGCCAGCTGGTTAGCTAGAGATATCAGCTAATTAAGTCTGCTGGCTAGCCAGCCAGTTAACTAGTTATGTCAGATAGTTGAGTCAGCTGGGTAACCAAGTGGCTAGCTGGATAAGTGAGTTAGTTAATTCAAGTGACAAGAAAACTGGCTAGCTAGCTAGCTACATAGTTAATTCACCTGGCTAGCCAGTTGGCTAACTGGTTAAGTCTGCTAGGTAAGTCAGCTGGCTAGCCACCTGGCTAGGTAGGTAGCTAGCTAAGTAAGTCAGCTGATCTGCCCGCTGACTAGCTATTTAAGTAAGCGAGTTAAGTAAGCTGGTGAGCCAGCAGGCTAACTAGGTGGCTAGCTAGTTAAGTCAGTTAGGTAATTCTTCTGGCTTCCCAGCTGGAGAGGTAAGCAGCTAGCTAGTTAAGTCAGATGGCTAGCCAGCTGGCTAGCTGGTTAAGTCAGCTAGTTAATTCAGCTGGCCAGCGAGCTGCCTAGCTAGTTAAATCAGATGGATAAGTCAGCTGGCTAGCTGGTTGATTCAGTTCGTTAAGTCAGTTGGGTAGCCAGCTGCCTATCTGGGTTGCTAACTACTTAAGTCAACTGACTAGCCAGCTGTCTGGTTAGTTAAGTCACATAGTTAAGTCAACTCGTGAGCCAGCTAGTTAGGTAGGTAGCTAGGTAGTTAATTCAGTGGGCAAGCCAACAGTACACAATGGTAGGTAGCTAGTTAAGTCAGCTGGCTAGCCACCTGGGTAGCTAGAGGCGTCAGCTAGTTAAGTCAGCTGGCAAGACAGTTGACTAACTAGTTCTGTCAGCTAGTTGGGTCAGCTGGCTAGCCAGCTGGCTAGCTGTATAAGTGAGCTAGTTAATTCAAGTGGCAAGCCAACTGGCTAGCTATGTAGCTACATAAATAATTCATCTGGCTAGCCAGCTGTCTAGCTGGTTAAGTCAGCTAGCTAAGTCAGCTGCCTAGCCACCTGGCTGGGTGGGTAGCAAGCTAATTAAGTCAGTTGGCTAGCCAGCTGGCTAGCCCGTTAAGTTAGCGAATTAAATGAGATGGCTAGCTGGCTGGCAAACTAGGTGGTTAGCTAGTTAAGACAGCAGGCTAGCCAGATGGTGATCTAATTAAGTCAGCTAGGTAGGTGGCTGCCATGTTAAGATGGCTGGTTATCAGACTGGTCAGGTAGGTGGCCAGATACTTAAGCCGGATTGCTAGGCAGCTGAACACCAGGGTGGCTGACTAGTTAAGCCAGCTTTCTATCCCACTGTCCAGCCAGACGGGTCGCTATTAGTGCAGCTCTTTAGCCAGGTGGCCGGTCCACTAGCTAGCTAACCGACTGCCTAGCCAGATAGCAAGTCAGGTGCTAGATAGTTAAGCCAGATGACTAGCCGTCTGGCAACCCAGGTAGATATCTAGCTAAGTCAGCCGTCTAGCCAGGAAGTCAACCAAGTAGCTAGTCAGCTAGTTAAGTCAGGTAGCTAGCCAGCTAGGTTGTTAAGTCAGTTAGCAAGTCAGGTAACTATTCAGCTAGCTAGTTAAGTCAGCTAGATAGTTAGGTTGCTTGTCAAATAGCTAGTTAAGTCAGCTAGCTAGTCAACTAGCTAGTCTGCTACATAATTAAGTCAGCTAGCCAGCTAACTAGCCAGTTAGCTAGCTAGTTAAGTCAGCTTTCTAGACAGCTAGATAGCTTGTTTGCTACCTAGTTATGTCAGCTAGATAGCCAGCTAGTTAGTCAGCTATGTAGTTAAGACTGCTAGCAAACAAGCTAGTTACTTGGCTAACTAGTTGGCTAGCAACTCAGCTAGCTGGTCAGGTAAGTAGAAGGCTCATTAGCTTTCCATCAGGTCAGTTACATATTCGGCTCATTTGCCAGCCAACCCGTCAGCAAATTAGTTGGCTCACTCGCCAGCCAACAGATCAACTAACTTTTCGACTCACTCTCTGGTCAAGAAGTCAGTGAAATAATTGGCTTTCTCACCAGTCGACTAGTTAAGTCAGTTCACAGTTTGGCTCACTCACTGGCCAAATAGTTAAGGCAGCTCATGCATCAGCTAACTCACCAGCCGACTAGTTAAGGCAGCTCACTGGTTGACTAAAAACCAGCCGACAAGTTAAGTCTAACCAATTGGCTCACTTGACAGCCTACTAAATTCAGGTGACCAGTCATATCACACGACGGCAGCCTAGTTAAGTTGGCTGACCAGTCAACTCGCCTACCACTGACTAGTAAAGTCAGCTGATCAATTGGCTCACTCGCCGGTGATCTAGTTAATTCAGCTGACCAGTTGGGCCACTCACAGGTCTACTACTTAACTCAGCTAACCTGGCGGCTAACTCACCGGCTGACTAGTTAAGTCAGCTAAATGGTCGGCCCACTAGCAGTCCAATTAGTTAATTTAGCTAACCAATCGGCCGACCAGTGGGCCAAAATTTCAGTCGACAATTAAGGTCAGCTAAGTAGTTGGCCGACTAGTTAGGTCAGCTAACAAGTTGGACAACTAATTGGACTAGTTAAGTCAGCAAACTAGCAAGCCAACTAGTTAAACCAGCTAACTAGTGGGCCAACCCGTCAGTCAACTAGTTAACCCAGCTAAATAGTCGACCGTCTATTTGGCCAACTGTTTATACCAGCAAACAAGTTGACTGAGTAGACAGCCAGCATATTAAACCAGCTAACTAGTCAGCTGACTCGTCAGGAAACAAGTTAAGTCACTTAACTAACTCGTTAACCAACTAGTTAAGTAAACTAATTATCTCGTTTTCCAACTAGTTAAAACAGTTAGATAACTCATTAACCAACTTGTTAAGTCAGCTAGCTATCTCATTAGCCAACTAGTTAAGTCCATTAGCTAAGTCAGCTAGCTAACCAGGTAGTTAGTTCAGTCAGTTAGCTAAATCAGCTAGGTCACTTGTTAGCTAACTATTTGTCAGCTACTTAAGTCTGCTTTCTGACTAGTTAGCTAATTAATTAAGTCAGCTAGTTATTCAGCTAGTTAAATAGTTAGCTAATTATTTAATTCCCCTAGTTAAGTTAGCTAGCTACCTAGTTAAGTCCACCAGTTAAGTCAGCTAGTTAAGTCTGTTTTCTAATTACATCAACTGGTTAAGACAGCTAGCTATCTAGTTAACTAACAGGTTAAGTTAGCAGATTGAGTCAGTTAGTTAGCTAGTTAACTAACGTATTAAGTCAGCTGGATGAGTCAGCTGGCAAGTTAAGAAACGGGTTGTGTTAGCCAGTTGAGTTGGCAAGCTAGCTAGTTAGCTAATGAGTTATGTCAGCTGGATGAGTCAGCTAGCTACCTAACTATCTAACGACTTAAATCAGCTCTTTGTGTTAGCTAGTTAGCTCATTAGCTAATGAATTAAGATCAATAAGTCACCTAGCTAGCACGTTAGATAATGAGTAAGCTAAATAGTTAGCTAGCTGGTTATGCTAGCTAGCTAGCTAAGCAGCTAAGTATTAAAGTCAGTTGGCTAGCTAGGTAGCTAGCTAGTTAGCTAGCTATGTAAGTCAGTTGACCAGCTAGGGAGCTAGCTAATTAACTCAGCTATTTAAGTCAGCTAGCTAGCCAGAAGGCTAGATAGGTAGCAAGCTATTTAAGTCAGTTGGCTAGGTAGCTGATTGCCTGGTTATTTCAGCTTGTTAAGAGAGCTGGCTAGCCAAATGGCAATGTATGTAGCTAGCTAGTTAAGTCATCTAGATAGCTACCTGGCTAGCTAGTGATGTCATCATGTTAAGTCAGCTGGCAAGCCAACTGGCTAGCTTGTTAAGTCAGCTAATTTAGTCAAAGTCTAGCCAGCTGGCTAGGCAGGTAGCTAGCTAGATATGTCAGCTTGCTAGCCAGCTGGATAGCTGTTCAAGTCAGATAGTTAAGTCAGTTGGCTAGCCTGCAGGCTATGTAGGTATATAGCTAGTTAAGTGAAATGGCTTGCCAGATTGCTATCTTAAGTCAGCTATGTAAGTCAGTTGGCTCTCCAGCTGGCTATATAGGTAGCCAGCTAGTTAAGTCACCTGGCTAACCAGCTGAATAGTTGGTTAAGTCAGCTAGTTAAGTCAGCTGGCAACCTGCTGCCTAGTTAGTATCCAGCTGGTTAGCTACTTAAAAAGCTAGTAAAGTCCGATGGCTAGCCATCTGGCTAGCTAGTTATTTCTGCTAGTTAAGTCAGCTGGTTACCGAGGAATGTAGCTATATAAGTCAGCTAGTTATGTCAGCTACGTAGCTCTTTAAGTCAACTAGTTAAGCCAACCGGTGATCTAGGTAGCTAGCTGGTTGTCAGCTAGTTAAGTTAGCTTGCTAGCTAGGTATATCAGCGTGTTAAGTCAGCTGGATAGCCAGCTGCCTTGCTGCGTATCTAGCTATTAAAGACAGCTGAGTAGCCAGTTAGGTAGTTAGTTAAGTAACCCAGTTAAGTCAGCTCAATAGACAGCTGGTTATCTAGGTAGCTAGGTAGTTAAGTCAGCTGGCTATCCAGCTGGCTAGCTAGGTACCTAGACAGTGAAGTCAACCTGCTAGCCAGGTGGCTAGCTAGTTCAGTCACCTAGTTAAGTCAGCTGGCTAGACAGCTGGCTGGTTAGGTAGGTAGATAGTTGTGTCAGCAGTCTAGACTGCTGGTCAGCTAGTTAAGACACCTAGTTAAGTCAGTTGGCTATCCAGCTGGCTTCCCAGGTAGTTTCTTATTAACTCACCTGGCTTGACAGCTGGCTAGCTAGTTATGTCACCTAGTTTAGTCAGCTGGCTAGCCAACAGGCTAACTATATAGCAGGCAAGTTAATTCTGCTGACTAGCAAGTAGGCCAGCTATTTATGTCAGCTAGTAAAGTCAGCTGGCTAGCCAAATGGCTACCTAAGTAGCGAGCTAGTTATTACTGTTGCCTTCCAGCTTGCTAGGTAAATAAGTCAACTAATTAAGTCAGCTGGCTAGCCACCTAGCTAGCTATATAGAGAGCTAGTTAAGTCAGTTGGATAGACAGGTGACTAACTAGTTAAGTCAGCTAGTTGAGTCAGCTGGTTAACCAGTTGTCTAGCAGGTTAAGTCAACTAGTTAACTCAGTTGGCTTTCTAGGTGGCTAGCTAGGTAGCAAGCTAGTTAATTCAGCTGGGTAGCCAACTGACTAGAAAGCTAAGTCAGCTAGTTAATTCAACTGGCTTCCCAGCTAGCTAGCTAGGTAGCTAGCTAGTTAAGTCAACTGGCTAGCTACTTGGCTAACTGGTTAAGTCAGCTAGTTATTTCAGCTGGCCAGCCAGCACTCTAGCTACTTAAGTCAGCTAGTTAAGTCAGCTGGCCAGACATCTGGCTAGCAGGATAAGTAAGCTAGTTAAGTCAGCTGCCCAGTCATCTGGCTAGCTAGGTAGTTAGCTAGTAAAGTCAGCTAGTTAAGTCATCTGACTAGTTAGGTACCGAACTAGTTAAGTCATTTAGTTAAATCAGCTGTCTAGCCAGGTGCAAAGCAGGGTAGCTAGCTAGTTAAATCAGATGGCTAGCCAGCTGGCTAGCTAGTTAAGTCACACAGTTAAGTCATCATGTTTGCTAGGTAGATAGGTAGTTAACTCAGCTGGTAACCAGTGGGCTATGTAGGTAGGTATCTAATTAATTGAGCTGGCTAGCCATGAGGCTATCTTGTTATGTCACCTAGTTAAGTCACCTGGCTATCAAGCTTTCTAGCTAGGTAGCTAGCTAGTTAAGTCTGTTGGCTAGACAGCTGGCTACTTCGTAAATTCAGCTAGTTAAGTCAACTGGATAGGCTACTGGCTAGCTAGGTATCTAGGCAATAAAGTCAGCTGGCAAGCTAGTTAAGTCAGCTCCTTTAGTCAGTTGTCTAGACAGCTGGCTAGCTATTTAAAAGCTAGTTACATCAGATGCATAGACAGTTGCCTTGCTAGTTATTTCAGTTAGTTCAGTTGGTTAGCTAGGTAGCTAGCTAGTTAATTCAGCTAGATATGTCAGGTATCTAGCTAGGTAAGTCAGCTAGTTAAGTCAGCTAGTTATATGATAGCTAGTTAAGTCAACAGATTTGGTAGATATCTAGCTAGTTAAGTCAGCTATTTAGATAAGCTGACTAGCTAGTTGTCACCTTTTTAAGTCAGCTCGCTGGCCAGCAGGGGAGCTAGGTAGTTAGGTAGTAAAGTACGCTGGCAAGCCAGAAGGCTATATATGTAGATAGCTAGTTAAGTCAGCTGGCTAGCAATTAGGCATCTAGTTATGTCAGTTAGTTAAGTCAGCTTGCTATCCAGCTGTCTGTTAGGTAGTTAGCTAGTTAAATCTGCTGGCTAGCCAGCTAGCTACTTTGTTAACTCAGCTAGTTTAGTCAGCTGTCTAGCCTGATGGCTAGCTACATAGCTAGGCAAATAAGGCAGCTGGCTAACCAGCTGGCTAAGTAGTGAAGTAAGCTTGTTAAGTCAGCCTGCTAGCCAACTTGCCAACTAGGTGGCTAGCTAGTTATGTCAATTGTACAGCCATCTGACTATGTAGTTAAGTCACCTAGATAATTCAGCTGACTAGCCCGCTGGCTAGCTAGGTATTTTGCTATTTAAGTCAACTGGCTAGACAGCTGTCTAGCTAGATAATTCACCTAGTTAATTCAGCTGGATAGCCACCTGGCTAGTTATGTAGCAAGCTACTTAATTCAACTGGCTAGAAAGCAGGTCAGCTAGTTAAGAGAGCAAGTTAACTCAGTTGGCTAGCCAGTTGGCTAGCTTGGTAGTGACCTAGTTAAGTCAGTTGCCTGGCCAGATGGTGAGCTAATTAAGTCAACTAGTTAAGTTAACTGGCTATCCAGTAGGCTATAGAGGTAGAGACCTAGTTAAGTCAACTGGCTAGCCAGATGTATAACTAGTTAAGTCAGCTAGTTTCATTACCTGGCTTGACAACTGCCTAGCTCGTTTATCAAGTAGTTAATTCAGCCTGATTACCAGCTTGCTAGCTACTTTAGTCACCTCGTTAAGTCAGTTGGCTAACCTGCTCACTCGCTAGACAAAAAGCTAGTCAATTCAGATGGCTAGACAGTTGGTTAGCTATATATTTTAGCTACTCAAGTCAGCTGGCTAGCTAGGTAGCTAGCTAACTAAGTCAGTTCTTTATATCAGCTGGCTAGATTGTTAAGTCAGCTAGTTAAGTCAGCTAGCTAGCTAGATAGCTGGGTAGCTAGCTAGTTAAGTCAGCTGGCTATCCAGCTGGTTAGCTAGGTAGCTAGCTTAAGTCAGCTGGCAAACCAGTGGGATACATAGGTAGCTACCTATATAATGCAGCTGGCTAGACTCCTGGCTAGTTTAAGGATGTCAGCTAGTTAAGTAAGCTGTCTAAACAACTGGCTAAGTAGTTAAATCAGGTAGTTGAGTCAGGTGCCTGGTCAGCTGGCTAGGTGTTTAAATCAGCTAGTTAATTCAACTGGCTATCTAGGTAGCTACATATTTAACTCAGCTGTCTAGCCAGCTGGCTAGCTGGTTGTCAGCTAGTTAGGTCAGCTCGCTAGCCACTTTGTGAGGTAGGTAGATAGCTAATTAATTCAGCTGGCTCGCTGGCTGGCTAGCTAGTTAAGTCAGCATGTTAAGTGACCTGGCTAACCAGCTGGCTAGCTAGGTGGCTAGCTAGTTTAGCCAGCTGTCTAGTCAGATGGCTATCTACTTAAGTCAGCTAGTTAAGTTATCTGGTTAGCTGGCTGGCTAGCTAGGTTGCTGGAAAGTTAAACTGGCTGCTTAGTAGGCTGATCAGGTAGGTGGCCAGCTAGTTCATCCAGCTTTCTAGTCGGCTGATTAGCAGGTTGACTGGCAGGTAGCTCGCTAGGTAAGCCAGTTGGCTAGCCATTTTACCAACACTGTAGCCAGCTAG
>NW_007067993.1:1831-4024 GCF_000164805.1 Carlito syrichta | reverse complement strand
TTCAGTCAGGTGCCTGGTCAGCTGGCTAGCTGTTTAAATCAGCTAGTTAATTCAAGTGGCTAGCCAACTGGCTATCTAGGTAGCTACATAGTTAACTCAGCTGTCTAGCCAGCTGGCTAGCTGGTTGTCAGCTAGTTAAGTCAGCTTGCTAGCCACTTTGTGAGGTAGGTAGATAGCTAATTAATTCAGCTGGCTCGCTGGCTGGCTAGCTAGTTAAGTCAGCATGTTAAGTGACCTGACTAACCAGCTGGCTAGTTAGGTGGCTAGCAAGTTTAGCCAGCTGTCTAGTCAGATGGCTATCTACTTAAGTCAGCTAGTTAAGTTATCTGGTTAGCTGGCTGGCTAGCTAGGTTGCTGGAAAGTTAAACTGGCTGCTTAGCAGGCTGATCAGGTAGGTGGCCAGCTAGTTCATCCAGCTTTCTAGTCGGCTGATGAGCAGGTTGACTGGCTAGTTAAACTGGCTGGTATTTGACTGTCCAGTCAGCCGCCTGGCTATTTAAGACAGCTGGCTATCCTGCTGGCCAGCCCAATAGCTAGATAGCCAGCTGCCTAGCCTGCTACCCAGCCAGGTAGCTCGCTAAGTAAGCCAGTTGGCTAGCCATTTTACCAACACTGTAGCCAGCTAGTTATGTCAGCTGGCTAGCCAGCCAGCCAGCCAACTAGCTAGTCAGCTACTAAAGTCAACTTGCTAGCCATTTAGCTAGTTAAGTCAGCTAGCAAGTCAGTCAATTATTCAGCTAGTTAGTTAAGTCAGCTAGCTAGTCAGATTTCTACTCAGCTAGAGAGTTCAGTCAGCTAGCTAGTCAGCTAGATTGTCAGGTATATAGTTAAGTCAGCTAGCCAGCTAACTAGCCAGTTAACTAGCTAGTTAAGTCAGCTAGCTAGACAGCTAGATAGCTTGTTTGCTAGCTAGTTATGTCAGCTAAATAGCCAACCATCTACTCAGCTAACTAGTTATTTCAGCTACCAAATCTTCTAATTACTTAGCTAACTAATCATGTAGCCACTCAAGAAGCTGATCAGATAACTAGTGGACTTGCTCACTTTCCATCAGCTCATCTAACTTGTCTGCTCACTTGCCTGTCAACCGGTCAGTAAATTAGTCAGCTCGCTCACCTGCCAAAGTTCAGTTGTTTATCGGCTCACTCGCAGGCCTACACATCAGCTAACTAGTCGGCTTCCTTGCCAGCTGGCTTGTTAAGTCAGCTCACTGGTTGGCTATCTCGCTGGCTGACTAGTTACGGCAGTTCACCCATCGGCTCACTTGATGGGTGACTAAGTTGGCTCATCAGTCAACTCAATCACTGGTCGACTAGTTATGTTTCTGTCCAGTCGGCTCACACACCACCCAACTAAAATCAGCTGACCAGTCAGCTCACTCGCCAGTTGAATAGTTAATTCAGCTGAGCAATCGGCTCATTCGCCGGCTGACTAGTTAAGTCAGCTGACCAGTTGACTCACTTGCCAGCCGACTAATTATTCAGTTGACCAGTCGGCTAACTCGCCGGTTGACTAGTTAAGTCAGCTAAGCAGTTGGACCACTAGCCAGTTAACTTGTTATTTCAGCTAACCAATCGGTCGAGTAGTTGGCCAACTTGTCAGATGAGAAGTTAGCTCTACTAACTAAGTGTCCGAATAGTTAGGCCACCCACCTTGTCAGCCAAATAGTTGACCGACTATTTAGGTCAGAAAACCAGCCAGACAACGAGTTAATCGTGTTACCTAGTGGGAATATTTGTCTGTCAACTCTTTGACCCAGCTAACTATTGGCCAACCAGTGGGCCACCTTGTTAAGCCAGGAAAGAAGTTTGCTGAGTAATCCACCAATGTGTTAAACCAGCTAACTAGTAGGGCTTCTCATCAGTCAAGTTAAGTAAACTAGCTAACTTGTTATCCAACTAGTTATGTCAGCTAGTAAAATTGTTTACCAACTAGTA
Organism: Carlito syrichta; assembly: GCF_000164805.1. Classification (NCBI taxonomy): domain Eukaryota; kingdom Metazoa; phylum Chordata; class Mammalia; order Primates; family Tarsiidae; genus Carlito; species Carlito syrichta. Next base: position 2,087 of record NW_007067993.1, on the reverse strand, counting down.
AAAACAGTTAGCTAACTGGTTAACCAACTCATTAAGTCAAGCTATCTCATTAGCCAACTAGTTAAGTCAGCAAAGTAAGCTAGCTAACCAACTAGCTAGCTAAGACAGCTAGCTAAGTCAACTAGCTCACTAGTTAGCTAACTATTTAAGTCAGCTACTTAAGTCTGCTATCTAACTACTTAGGTAACTAGATAAGTCAGCTAGTTATTCAGCTATCTAAATAGTTAGCTAACTATTTAATTCAGGTAGTTAAGTC
>NW_007067993.1:0-374 GCF_000164805.1 Carlito syrichta | reverse complement strand
GCTAGTTATATCAGCTTGCTAGCTAGTTAAGTCAGGGACCTGTCAGTTGGCGAGCCAGCCGCCTAGCTGGGTAGCTAGCTAGTTAAGTCAGCTGGCTAGACAGTTAACTAGTTAGTTAAATGACCTAGTTAAGTCAGCTCAATAGCCAGCTGGTTAGCTAGGTAGCTAAGTAGTTAAGTCAGCTGTCAATCCAGCAGGCTAAGTAGCTAGCTAGTAATGTCAGCTGGCTATCCAGCTGGCTAGCTAGGTACCTAGGCAGTTTGATCAGTCAGCTAGCCAACTGGTTAGCTAGCTAAGTAACGTAGTTAAGTCTTCTGGCTAGAAAGCTGGCTAGTTAGGTAGCTAGATAGTTAAGTCAACTGACTATCCCACTG
>NW_007067992.1:0-375 GCF_000164805.1 Carlito syrichta | reverse complement strand
CCACTATACATTGTATGTCTCAAAAAATCACTGTGTTCCCCATAAATACATACAAATATTCATGGTCAATTTTTTTTAAAGAAGCCAGAATGAAAGCCAAGAGAAACACTAAATGTTATGCTGCATTCAGAATTAAACCTGGAGCAGAAAATGAACATTAGTGGGAAAAACTGGTGAACGCCAAATAAAATCTGTGACTTAGCTATTGGTAATATGCTTCCTATGGTTTTAATCAATTTAAATTTTCTAGTCTTGGCAAATGTATCCTGGTTATGTAAGATGTTAACATCAGGACCTCTGGGTGAAGGGCATGTAAGAATTCTCTACACTATCTTTGCAACTTTTCTATAAATCTAAAATTATTCCAAAATAAAT
>NW_007067991.1:0-451 GCF_000164805.1 Carlito syrichta | reverse complement strand
CAGAACTGTGTCCAGGAAATATTTGAGGAGGGATGAAATAATGGTAGGAAGAAAGAGAGGGAGGGAGGGAGGGGAAGGGAGAAAAGAGGTAAGAGAATGGAGGTAGGGAGGAAGGAAGAGGGGAGAGAAAGGGAGAAAGGAAAAGTGGGAGGGAAGGAGGGAAGGAGAGGGGAGAGAAAGGGAGAGAGGAAAAGTGGGAGGGAAGGAGGGAAGGGGAGGGGAGGAGGGGAAGGGAAGGAGGGATGGAGGAAAGGAAGGAAGGAGAGGAGAAAGGAAGGAAGGGGGAGAGAGTGGGGGAGGAAGGGGGAGGAAGGGAAGGAGAGGAGGGAGAGGGAAAAGCAGGGAAGGAGGAGAGGCAGAGAAGGAGGGAGAACAGAGGGAGGAAGAGAGGGAGGGAGAGGAAGCGTGGAAGGAGGGTAGGGAAGGGGAGGAGAGGGAAGGGAGGAAGGGG
>NW_007067990.1:10865-11722 GCF_000164805.1 Carlito syrichta | reverse complement strand
CTAGTAAAGTCAGTGACTTCAGTCAGCTGGCAAGCCAGCTGCCTAGCTGGGTAGCTAACTAGTTAAGTCAGCTGGCTAGTCAGTTAACTAGTTAGTTAAATAACCTAGTTATGTCAGCTAAATAGCCAGCTGGTTAGCTAGGTAGCTGGGTAGTTAAGTCAGCTGGCAAGCCAGCAGGCTATGTAGGTAGCTAGCTAGATAAGCCAGCTGGCTATCCAGCTGGCTAGCTGGGTAGCTAGGCAGTTAGGTCAGCCAGCTAACCAGCTGGCTAGCTAGTTAAGTCACCTAGTTAAGTCAGCTGGCTAGACAGTTGGCTACCTATGTAGCAAGATAGTAAGTTCAGCTGTCTAGCCCCCAGGTTATCTAGTTACGTCACCTAGTTAAGTCAGCTGGCTAGCCAGCTGGCTAGCTAGGTAGCTTGCTACTTAAGTCAGCTGGATAGACAGCTGGCTAGTTAGTTAAGTCGACTAGAAGCTTGCTAGCCAGTTGCCTAGATATATAGCAAGCTAATTAATTCAGCTGACTAGCAAGAAGGCCAGCTGTTTAAGTCAGCTAGCTAAGTCAGCTGAGTAGCCAGCTGTCTAGCTAGGTAGTGAGCTAGTTAAGTCCGTTGGCTAGCCAGCAGTCTAACTGATTAAGTCAGCTAGTTAAGTCAGCTGGCTAGCCAGCTAGTTAGCTGGGTAGAGATCTTGTTAAGTCAGCTGTCTAGCAAACTGACTAACTAGTTACATCAGCTAGTTGAGTCAGCTGGTTACCCAGTCAGCTAGCTGGTAAAGTCAACTAGTTAAGTCAGCTGGCTTGCCAGCTGGCTAGCTAGGTATCAAGCTAGTTAAGTCTGCTGGCTTGCCAGCTGGCTA
>NW_007067990.1:8079-8902 GCF_000164805.1 Carlito syrichta | reverse complement strand
TCTAGCAAGCGGGCTAGTTAGTTAAGTCTCCTAGTTAAGTCAGCTGACTAGCCAGCTGACTAGGTAGGTAGCTTGCTAGGTAAGGCAGCTGGCAAGACAGCTGGCTACCTAGATAAGTCACCTAGTTAATTCAGCTGGCTAGCCAGCTTGATAGCTATGTAGCAAGGTAGTTAATTCAACTGACTAGAAAGCAGGCCAGATACTTATGACAGGTAGTTAAGTTAGCTGGATAGCAAGCTGGCTAGCTAGGTAGTGACCTAGTTAAGTAAGTTGTCTAGCTAGTTGTCTAGCTAATTATGTCAGTTTCTTAAGTCAGCTGGCTATCTAGGTGGCTAGAGAGGCAGAGAGCTAGTTAAGTCAGCTGGCTAGCCAGCTGGATAACTAGTTATGTCAGCTAGTATCATCACCTGGCTGGCCAGCTACCTAGATCGTTACTCAACTAGTTAAGTCAGCTGGCTAACAAGCTGGCTAGCTAGTTAAGTCACCTCGTTAATCTGTTGGCTAGTCAGCTTGCTAGCTAGATAAAAAACGAGTTAAGTTAGATGTCTGGAAAGGTGGCTATCTAGTTATTTCAATATGATAAGTCAGCTGGCTTGCTACTAAGCTAGTTAAGTCAGCTATTTATGAAAGATAACTAGCTAGTTAAGTCAGGTAGTTAATTTGGCTCGCTAGATAGCTACCTAGGTAGCTAGCTAGTTATTTCTGCTTGTGAAATCAGTTGGTTATCTAGGTAGCTAGCTAGTTAAGTTAGCTGGCTAGCTAGTTAAGTCAGCTAGTTTATTCAGCTGGTTAGCCAGCTGCCTAGCTGGGTAGCTAGAGAGTT
>NW_007067990.1:6137-6548 GCF_000164805.1 Carlito syrichta | reverse complement strand
GTGGTCAGGTAGTTGGACAGCTAGATAAGCCAGCTGGCTACCCAGGTGACCAGCAGGGTGGCTGATTAGTTAAGCCATCTGGCCATCTCACTGTCCAGACAGCCAGGTGGCTATTTACGCCTGCTGGCTTGCCAGCTGACCATCTTGCTAGCTAGTTAGCCGGTTGCCTATGTAGCTAGCCACCCATGTAGCCGTCTAGTCAACCATGTAGCTAGCTAGTTAAGTCAGCTGACTAGCCAGCTAGCCAGGCAACTAGCTAGTCAGCTAGTTAAAACATCTAGCTAGCCAGCTAGTAATCAATTCAGCTAGCAAGTCAGCTAACAATTCAGCTAGATTGTTAAGTCAACTAGCTACTCAGGTTGCTAGCCAACTAGTTACTTAAGTCTGCTGGCTAGTCAGCTATCTAGTCAG
>NW_007067990.1:1855-4719 GCF_000164805.1 Carlito syrichta | reverse complement strand
CTAGCTGGTTAAGTCAGCTAGCTAACAAGGCAGCTAACTATCTAAGTCAGCTTGTTAGCTAGGTAGCTATCTAGTTAGCTAATTTTTAAGTCAGCTGGCTATCTAGGTAGCTAGCTAGTTAGCTAAATATTTAAATCAGCTGGTTAGCTAGGTAGCTGCCAATTAAGTCAGCTACTTTAGTCAGCAGGCTAGCCAGCTGGCTAGCTAGGTAGCGAGCTAGTTAAGTCAGTTGGCTAGCCAGCTGGCTAGCTGGTTAATTCAGCTAGTTAAGACAGTTGATTAGTCAACTGGATAGGTTTGGTAGCTAGCTAGTTAAGTCAGCTCGATAGCTACCTGGCTAGCTAGTGATATCAGCTAGTTAAGTCACCTGGCTAGCCTACTGGCTAGCTGATCAAGTCATCTAGTGTAGTCAGCTGTCTAGCCAGCTCGTTAGAGAGGTAGCTAGCTAGATAAGTCAGCTTGCTAGCCAGCAAGATACTTGTTTTAGTCAGCTAGTTAAGTCAGCTGGATATCCTGCTGGCTACATAGATAGCTAGCATGTTAAGTTAGGTGGCTAGCCAGCTTGCTACCTTCAGTCAGCTAGGTAAGTCAGCTGGCTAGCCAGCTGGCTAGATATGTAGCCAGGTAGGTAATTCAGCTGACTAGCAAGCAGGCCAGTTATTTAAGTCAGCTAGTTATGTCAGCTGGCTAGTTAGGTAGCAAGCTAATTAAGTCAGTTGGTTAGCCAGCTGGCAAGCTAATTACATAAGCTCATTAAGTCTGCTGGCTAGCCAGTTAACTAGCTACATAGAGAGCTAGTTAAGTCATTTGGCCAGCCAGCTGGCTAACTAGTTAATTCAGCTAGTTCTGTCAGCTGGCTAGTGAGCTGGCTAGCAGGTTAAGTCAACTAGTTATATCAGCTGGCTAGCCAGATAGCAAACTAATTAAATCATCTGGCTAGCCAGCTGGCTAGATATTTGTCAGCTAGTTAATCAGCTGGCTTCCCAGTTGGCTAGCTAGGTAGCTAACTTGTTAAGTCAGCTGGCTAGCCAGCTGTCTAGCTCATTAAATCAGATAGTAAATTCAGCTGCCCAGGCAACTGGCATGCTAGTTAAGTCAGCTAGTTATTTCAGCAGGCCAACCAGCTGTTAAGTCAGCTAGTTAAGTCAGCTTCCCAGCCAGCTGACTATCTAGGTAGCTAGCTAGTTAAATCAGCTAGCTATGGCAGCTGGTTAGCTAGGTATCTAGTTATTTAAGTCAGTTAGTTTAGTCAGCTGGCTAGCCAGCTACCTAGCAGGGTACCTAGCTTGTTAAATCAGCTGGCTAGCCAGCTGCCTAGCTAGTTAAGTCATGCAGTTAAGACAGCACGTTACCCAGCATGTTAGCTAGGTAGTTAGGTAGTTAATCAGTTGACAAGCCAGAGGTCTATGTAGGTAGGTAGCTAGTTAAATGTGCTGGCTAGCCACCAGGCTATCTAGTTATGTCAGTTAGTTAAGTCAGCTGGGTATCAAGCTGTCTAGCTAGGTAGGTAGCCAGTTAAGTCTGCTGGCTAGCCAGCTGAATACTTCATTAAGTCAGCTAGTTGTCAGGTGGCTAGGCTGCTGGCTACCTAGGTAGCTAGGCAATTAAGTCAGCTGGCTAGCCAGCTGGCCAGCTAGTAAAGTCAGCTAGTTTAGTCAGCTGGCTAACCAGCTGTCTAGCTAGTTAAGTCAGCTGTTGAAGTCAGTTATCTAGCCACCTGGTTAGCTAGTTAAAAGCTGGTTACATCAGATTGGTAGCCAGCTGGCTCCCTAGTTATTTCAGCTAGTTAACACAGATGGCTAGCTAGGTATCTAGGCAACTAAGTCAGCTGGCTAGAAAGCTGGCTAGCTAGTTAAGTCAGCTAGTTGACAGAGGGCTAGCCAGCTTGCTAGCTGAGTAGCTAGCTAGTTATATCAGCTGTCTAGCCAGCTGACTAGCCAGATAATTCACGTAGTTAAGTCAGCTGAGAAGGCAGCTGGCTAGCTAGGTAGCTTGCTAGTTAAGTCAGCCGGTTAGACAGTCGGTTAACAAGATAAGTCACCAAGTTAATTTTGCTGCATAACCAGTTGGCTAGCTATGTAGCAAGCTAGTTAATTCAGCTGGCTAGAAAGCAGGCCAGCTAGTTAAGACAGCTAGTTAAGTCAGCTGGCTAGAAAGCTGGCTTGATAGGTAGTGACCTAGTTAAGTCAGTTGGCTAGCCAGATGGCTAATTATGTCAGCTGGTTAAATCAGCTTGCTATCCAGGTGGCTAGAGACATAGAGAGCTAGTTAAGTCAGTTGGCTACCCGTCTGGATATCTAGTTAAGTCAGCTAGTTTAGTCACCTGGCTGGTCAGCTGCCTACCTCGTTAATCAACTTGTTATGTCAGCTGGCTAGCCAGCTGGCTAGCTATTTAAGTCAACTCTTTAAGTCAGTTGGCTAGTCAGCTTGCCAGTTAGTTAAAAGTTAGTTAAGTCAGATGGCTCGACAGCTGACTAGCTAGTTATTTCAGCTCGTTAAGTCAGCTTGCTAGCTAGGTATATAGCTAGTAAAGTCAGTTAGTTATGTCAGCTAGCTATTTAAGTCAGCTAGTTAAGTCAGCTAGCTAGATAGCAAGCTAGGTAGATAGCTAGCTACTTCAGCTAGTAAAATCAGCTGGCTAGCTGGGTAGCTAGCTAGTTGTCAGCTAGTAAAGTCTGCTGGCTAGCCAGCTGCCTTGCTGGGTAGCTAGCTTGTTAAGCAGCTGGATAGCCAGTTGGCTAGCTAGTTATGTCACCTAGTTAATTCAGCTTGCTAGTCAGGTCTTTAGCTAGTTGGCTAGGTAGTTACGTTAGCAGGCAAGCCAGTGGGATATGTAGGTAGCTAGCTATTTAAGTCAGCTGGCT
>NW_007067990.1:0-908 GCF_000164805.1 Carlito syrichta | reverse complement strand
CTGGTCAACCAACTTGCTAGCTAGAAGTCTGCCTAGCCAGCTAGCCAACCAAGTAGTTAGCTAGTTAAGCCAGCTGGCTATCCTTGTAGTCAACCTGTTAACTAGCTCCTTAAGCCAGTTGGCTAGCCAGCTATCCAGCCAAGTAACTAGTCAGCTAGTTAAGACAGCTAGCTATCCAGCTAGCTAGTGAAGTCAGCTAGCTAGTGGAGCTTGCTAGTCCGCTAGCTAGTTAAGTCAGCTAACTAGTCAGCTAGATAGTTAGATGGTTAAGTCAGTTAGCCAGTAGCCAGAAAGCTAGCTAGTTAATTCAGCAAGCGAGAGAGATAGAGAGCTTGTTTGCTAGGTAGTTATGTCAGCTAGGTAGCCAGGTAACTAGTCAGCTAGCTAGTTAACTCAGCTAGCAAATCAGCTAGTTACTTTGCTAACTAGTTGGCTAGCATCTCAGCTATCTGGTAAGCTAACTAGTGGACTTATTCGCTTTCCATCAGATCAGCTATTTAGTCGGCTCCCTCACCAGCAAACCGGTCAGCAAACTAGTCGGGGTGCTTGCCAGCCAACAGGTGAAATAAATTTTCGGCTCACTCTCAGGCCAACAGGTCAGCTAGCTAGTCAGCTTACTAGATAGCTCAGCTAGACGGCTGGCTAGCTAAATAAGTCAGCTAGTTAATTCAACTGGCTAGCCAGCTAGCTAACTAGGTAGAGAGCTAGTTAAGTCAGCTGGCTAGCTAGCTGGCTCACTAGTCAAGTCATCAAGTTGAGTCACCTTGCTAGCCAGCTGGCAAGCTGGTTAAGTCAAGTAGATAAGTCAGCTGTCTAGCTAGGTAGCAAGCTAGTTAAGTCAGCTGGCTAGCGAGCAGGATAGCTGGTTAAGTAAGCTAGTTAATTCAGTTGGCTTCCCAGCTGGTTTG
>NW_007067989.1:0-418 GCF_000164805.1 Carlito syrichta | reverse complement strand
CACCCAGACTGGAGTGCAGTGGCTGCTTCCGGCCACCGCAGCCTCGACCTGCTGGGCTCTGGCGATCCTTCCGCCTCAGCCTTCCGAGTTCTTTCTTTTTTTTTTTTCAGAAGGAGTCTCACTCTCTTGTCCAGGATAGAGAGCAGTGGCATGCTCCCAGCCACTGCAACCACAATCTGCTGGGCTCAGGCGATCCTCTCCCCTGCTAATTCCTGCTATTTCCTTCCAAGTAGCAGGAATTACAGGCATATACCACCATGCCGGGCTAATTTTTTTTTTTTAATGTAGAGATTAGGTATTGCCAAGTTGCCCAGGCTGCTCTCGAACCTGTAGCCTCAGGCAGTCCTTTCACCTCGGTCTCCCAAAGTGCTGGGATTATAAGTGTGAGCCACCGCACCCAGCCTAAACTTGCATTTCT
>NW_007067988.1:0-376 GCF_000164805.1 Carlito syrichta | reverse complement strand
GTCGTGCACCAGCTTTCAGTAACCTTAGAAGATTTATATAATGGTGCAACAAGAAAGCTGGCTCTGCAAAAGAATGTGATTTGTGACAAATGTGAAGGTATGTGGGGGTTTTGGGGAGTTTTTTTGTTTGTATTTTCCTGCCAGGTAGAGTGGTTGGTAAGATTTTTTGACATCTTTAGTACAATTAATGAAAACAGAGCCAAAGACTTTCTGGATATATAAAACTAGCATGTGTACACACCTAGGTCTTGGGATTCAGGTATGAAGAAACAACGACCTAAAGTAGAACTTAACGTCTAGAGAAATCAGCACTTTTTTCTGTGTATTTTATTTTATTTATTTGTTTTTTTGAGTCAGAGTCTCACTCTGTCGCCCG
>NW_007067987.1:0-817 GCF_000164805.1 Carlito syrichta | reverse complement strand
TCATTCCAGTCACTCTGTAGGCCACAGTGGGAGATCGCTGGAGCCCAGCTGGAGGAGTCTGTGGTGGCCAAGAGCAGGCCTTTTTGCTCTGGCCTGTGAGACAGAGTGGCACTCTGACTCAGAAAAATAATGAAAACCACCACCACCACCACAACCACAAGACGGCCTCAGGGGCTCAACCTGGCATCCTGGCCCATCGGAGGCCCATGCAAGTGGACAGAATTAGCCACCAGGTTTGACAGCAGCCTGGGACACAGGGTGAGACCACATCTCAGCCATCAAATATAAATTCAAAGATTAGCCAGGCAGGGTGGTGCAGGCCTGTGGTTCCAGCCACTAGGGGGGCTGAGGCAGGGGGATCACCTGAGCCCGGCAGGTGGAGTTCTAGGTGGCCATGAGGATGCCCCTGTACTCTAGCCTGGGCGGCAGAGCAGCATTCTGACTCCAAATAATAATCACCACCACGACAACCATGACCACACATGCCACATAGCATGAGGCATAAACCTCAGGGATGGGAGAGGAAAAGACACTTTCCTGACTGTCTTTCATGGGAGGTTTCAAAGGTGGCCACCAGATATGTCCCTCCCATGGCTTCAGCCACACAACCAATAAGGCCTGCCTCCACCCTCCACACTCGTACCCCACAGCAAAGACGTGTGAGCTCACGGAACAGATGGCCCCGAGCTAGGGAAGACATTGGGCATAGCGCAATCAAGACTATGCCTAATGTCTGCCTTCCACAGAGACGGAAGAACAGGCATGTGCCACCATGCTCACCTCATTTGGGATGACTGCAGAGATGAGGTCTTGCTGA
>NW_007067986.1:0-577 GCF_000164805.1 Carlito syrichta | reverse complement strand
TGGGTGTCACATGTGACAAAGCTGGGACTTGAACCTCGAGGTGTCTACTCTCAAAGCAACACATCCACAAGGCTGCCTCCTACATGGGAAGTGAGCAGCACAGTGACTGCCACTCTATTTTCCAAATGAAGAATGCAGGCACAAGACCAGAAGGATCCACTGGGCCTGTGGTGGCAATGGGAGGGGGTCTGTGCAACTGTGACCATCTGAACTCGTTCATGGTCTTCTGTTGTTAACGATCTCCAATGACATCATTGGAGATGACTCCTGCATGTCCCTCTCAGCAATGACATCATTAAGTTCCCAATGGTTTTGATTTATGCTCCAGATCCAAGTTGAAATCTAAATTACAAGAGTGGATGCGGCATGACATGCAGCCACCGTCACACACCATGGACGGGACACGGAGTCTTTGGCCAGTTGGGCTTCTGGGAACCTGCTCCTGGGTTTCACTGTGCACTGAAGAGACATTAAGATGAGAAGAGTTTGGATGTAAGTAGAACACTGCAGAGACTCCTTCCCCTCTGCTCCTGATCTGGTTTACAACTGGTGAAGGCTACATCAAAGCCTCATTTTT
>NW_007067985.1:0-536 GCF_000164805.1 Carlito syrichta | reverse complement strand
TGTATTTATTAGCCTGACAGGGGCCAGAAGGGGCCATGCTATGTTCCTATTGGAGGAGCTGCATGGGAGCAGGGTGGGGCCAATGCCATGTTATAGTCCTACTGGACGCATAACAAAGCTGGCTATGGCTTGGAGGCTGGCAGGTTTGAAATTTGCACATGGAAAGTTTTGAAATTCACGTGCGTGGGGAATTGTGCTCACAGAAGCTGGGCTCTAGGGCCTTTGTTGTCTGGTGTGTTGTTGCCATTTTGAGAGCCACCCCTCTGGTCGATTCCTGCACCCTTCACCTAGCTGTTCGAGGGTTTTTATCAAGAAGGGGTACTGGATTTTATCAAAAGCTTTTTCTGCATCTAATGATATAGTCATGTGGTTTTTGTTTTGACATCTGTTGATATATTTAATTACATTTATAGTATTATGGTTTATGAACCAGTCTTGCATCCCAGGGTTGAAACCCACTTGGTCATGATGGATGATTTTTGAGATGTGTTGTTGAATCCAGTTCACTAGGATCTTGTTGAGAATTTTAGCATCTA
>NW_007067984.1:0-377 GCF_000164805.1 Carlito syrichta | reverse complement strand
GTCCTTTCCATTCCTTTCCATTCCATACCTTTCCTCTCCATTCCATTCCATTCCATTTCTGACTTGCATTCCATTCCTCTCCATTCCTCTCCTCTCAATTCCATTCCTCTTCATTCCATTCCATTCCTCTCCATTCCTTTCCATTCCCCTTCATTCTATTCCATTCCATTCCATTCCATACCTCTCTACTCCATTCCATTCCCCTCCATTCTATTCCTTTCCATTTTATTTCATTTCCTCTTCAGTCCATTCCACTCCATTCTATTCAATTCCTTTCAACTCCATCCTTTGCATTACACTCTATTTCATTTCTCTCCATTCCAGTCCATTGCATTCCACTCAATTCCATTCCAGTCCACTCTATTCCATTCCATTCC
>NW_007067983.1:0-377 GCF_000164805.1 Carlito syrichta | reverse complement strand
TGCGCTTGTCAACTCTGGTCACATCTCCTCTCTTGGATGCTTACTGACTCTTAGCACAGCCGTTACTTGACTTGGTCTGTTGTGTCACCTTTGTCAGTGTTCCCTGCACATACAGGGCTGTGACAGTTTTTCATCTCCATCCACCATACTCACAACCTATCTCAGAATTGTCCCTATCAATTTGCAACGGTTTTACATGTCATCTTTTGTGCAGTTTTGGAATCAATTCTGTGTATTTCATGGATTTTGAGATGTCACGCAGACCCCCAGTTTGTTACTCTTACTTCCTTTAATCTACATTTCCAACGGAAAGGGTTAGGATTTGATTTTCAAAAGTTTCAGGAAACACATGGCATACTCAAGTTCATAACCAAATA
>NW_007067982.1:0-436 GCF_000164805.1 Carlito syrichta | reverse complement strand
AGCACACTGGAACCTATTTCCCACTGCCTTACAATCTGTCCATGCAGCGGTATGTAGGCTTGGTCCCTATATTAAATGGAGGTATAAAAGAGGAAAGTAATGGATGAAGGGGGGTCAATAGGAAGTTAGAGAGAGAGAAGAGCAAGACGGAAAACAGACATACATCCCAACTAACAGGTGAGAAAGAGACACAAGGCTGGACAGAAATGAAAAAAAAAAACACATAAGAGAGATTCCCTGGGAGACGCGGCAAGATGGCGAGGGGGCAACCCAGCATCTGAAGCCCTCTGCAAGGGAGATCTGCAGTGGGTCTCTGACTCTTGCCCCGGTGGGCTGGGGACCTCAGCATCACAGCCTGCTCTCCAGACAGAGCTCGGCCGTTGCCATCACAATGACTGGAAAGTTTGGCTGCATTGCAAAGAGTCCCACCACCACT
>NW_007067981.1:0-473 GCF_000164805.1 Carlito syrichta | reverse complement strand
TTTCTAGCCATTTGAATTAACTAGCTTGCATCATAGCTAGCCAGCTGGCTATCCAGCTGAATTAACTAGGTGACTTATCTAGTTAATCAGCTGCCTAGCCAGCTGACTTATCTAGCAAGCTAACTAGCTAGCCAGCTGGCTAGTCAGCTGACTTAACTATATGACTTAACTAGCTAGAGAGCTGGCTAGAGAGTTAACATAACTAGGTAGCTACCTAGCTAGCAACCTGGCTAGTCTGCTGACTTAACTATCTCTCTACCTCTCTAGTCATGTGAATAGCAAGCTTACTTAATTAGCTGAATTAGATAGCTAGCCAGATAGCTAGCCAAATGACTCAACTCTATCACTACCTAGCTAGAGTGCTGGATAGCCAGGGGACTTAACTAGCTGTCTTAACTAGCTGACCTGCCTACTAGTCAGTTGAGTTAACTAGCTTGCTACCTAGGTAGCCAGCTGGCTATCCAGTTGAATTA
>NW_007067980.1:0-378 GCF_000164805.1 Carlito syrichta | reverse complement strand
AGTTGAAATAACTAGTGAGCCAGCTGTCTACCCAACTAATGTAACTAACTTTTTATCCAGTTAGCCAGCTGTCTAGACAACTGACCTAACGTGCTGACTTAATGAGATAGCCAGCTACCTAGGTAGCCAGTAACCTAGCCAGCTGATTTAAGTAGCTGACTTAACGAAGTAGCCAATTGACTAGCCTGCAGACTTAACTAGCTATCCACCTGCCTAAGCATCTGGATAGTCAGCAACTTAACCAGCTGACATAACTAGATTGTCTGATAGCTAGCCAGCTGATTTAACTAGCTACCTATCTACATAACGTGTTGGCTTTCAGCTGAATTAACTACCTACCTACTTAGCTAACTTGATTACCAGCACACTGACTTAATT
>NW_007067979.1:3665-5211 GCF_000164805.1 Carlito syrichta | reverse complement strand
CCTATCCAGCTGACTTAACTAGCTGACATAATTAAGTAGCCACCTGGTTAGCCAGCAGACTTAACTAGCTAGCTACCTAGCTAGACTGCTGAATAGCCAGTTGACTTAAGTAACTGACATAACTAGACGCTGGATGGCTACCCAGCTGACTTAACTAGCTACCTACCTACAAGTCCTCTGGCTTGCCAGCTGACTTAACTACCTAACTATGTAGCTAACCTGCTGGCCAGAGAGATGACTTAACTAGGTGACTTAACTAGCTAGACAGCTGGCTAGCCAACTGAATTAACCAGCTATCTAACTACTTGGCTTACTCATTATCTAACGTGCTTGCTAGCTTTCTTAATTATCTGACCTAACTCGTTAGCTCACAAGCTAGCTAGATGACTCAGCTAGCTTACTTAACTCGTTAGCTAACTAGCTAGCTGACTCATCCAGCTGACTTAACTCTTTGGCTAACTAGCTAGCTAGCCTACTCATCCATCTGACTCAACCCGTTTGCTAACTAGCTAGCTGACTCAACCAGCTGACTACCATTCAGGTTAGTAGCTAACTACCTGACTCATCCTGCTGACTTAACCCATTTGCTACCTAGCTAGCTACCTGTCTTAAGATGCTGACTAAATTAGAAAGCTGTCTTAACAAGCTGACTTAGGTAGCTGACTTAACTACTTATCTAGCTGACTTAACTGGCTGACTTAACTAGTTAGCTAGCTGACTTAACTACCTTAATTAAATATGTAGCTAACTATTTAACTAGATGAATAACTGACTTAACTAATTAGCTAACTATCTAGGTGACAGACTTAGGTAGCTGTCTTAAATAGCTAGCTAATTAGTGACCTATCTGACTTAGCTAGCTTTCTTAGCTAGCCAGCTGTTTAGCCAGCAGACTTAGTTTGCTGACTTAACTGGTTGGCTAATGAGATATTTAACTGACTTAACGAGTTAGTTAACTGTTTTAACTAGTTGGTAAACGAGTAAATTAGTTGAATTAACTAGTTGATTAGCTAGTTAACTAGGTGACAAAACTTGACTGACTAGGTGGCTGACATTTTAGCTCGTTTAACATATTGGCTGACTACTCGGCCGACTTGTTAGCTGGTTTAACAAATTGGCCGATTAGTCAACTGACTCATTTGCTTGGTCCACTAGCTGACTGACGAGTTGGCCCACTAGCTATCTCGGTTAACTAGGTGACATACTGGTTTGCTGAACTAACTAGTTCGCTGACTTGTTGGCAAACTAGTTAGCTGTCCTAACTTGTCAGCTGTCTAGTTAGCTGAGCTAACATATCAGCTGACAAGTTGGTCGATTAGTCAGCCAATTGGTTAGCTGACTCAACTAGTCGGCCGGCCAGTAGGCTGACCAGTTAGCTAACTTAACTCTTTGGCCTGTGAGTGAGCCAAGTGAGCTGAATTAATTATTCTGCCGGTGAGTGAGCAGACTTGTCAGCTGACTTTACTCGTTGTCCACTAAGTGAGCCTACTGGTCAGCTGACTTAACTAGTCAGCCGGCATGTGAGCTCGCTGGTCAGCTGAATTTA
>NW_007067979.1:1398-3271 GCF_000164805.1 Carlito syrichta | reverse complement strand
CTTGAATAGCAAGCTAACTAGATACCTGGCTATCTAGCTGACATAACTGGCTAGTAAAAAGTGTAACTAAATCTCTAGTTTGCTGACTAAACTAGCTAGCAATCTAGCTGCAGGCTAGCTGACTTAATTATATAGCTGAGTAGCTAGCTGTCCAGCTAGCTGACTTCACTAGCTAGTAGACTAGCAACCTTACTAGCTAGCTGACTTAGCTAGCTAGCTGGATAATTAGCTGACATGCTAGCAGATTTAGCTAGCTAGCAGGCTAGCTAGCTGACGTATCTAGCTGACTAGCTTGTTGGCTGTCTTGCTGGTTAGCCAGCTGCCTTAACTAACTAGCTACCTGGTTGACTAGACGGCTAGTGAGCTGGCTTAACAAGCTACCAACATGGCAGGCTAGCTTGCTAGGCAGCCGGCTAGCTAGCTAGCAGGATGGCCACCTGGCTAGCAAGCCAGGAGAAAAAACCAGCTGTCTGTCTGGAGAGTGGGACAGCCAGGCAGCTTAACTAGCCAGGCGCCCTGTTGTTCAGTTGGCTATCCAGCTGGCTTAACTACTGGCCACCTAACTGACCAGCCTACTAACAAGATGGTTTAACATGCAGCTGGTTAACCAGCTGACTTAACAAGCTGACATAACTAGATAGCCATCCTGCAAGCCAGCTGCCTTAATTAGCTAGCCACCCTGCCAGCCAGCTGGCTAGCCAGCTCACTAAACTCACTGACTTAACTAGCTAGCCATCCAGCTAACCAGCTGACTTAATTAGCTAGCTAACTATATAGCCAGTTGACTAGCAAGTTGACTTAAATAACTGACGTTACCAGCTAACCAGATGGCTAGCCAGTTGACTTAATTAGATTGCTACCTGCTAGGCTAGATGACTAGCCAGCTCGCTTAACTAGCTAGCTACCTGGCTGGCTAGCTGGCTAGGCAGCTGTCTAGCTAGCTAGCAGGCTGGCCAGCTGGCTAGCCAGCTGTTAAATAGCAAGACGTCTGTCTGGACAGTGGGATAGAAAGTCAGCTTAACTAGCCAACCACCCTGCTGGTCAGCTGGCTAGTAAGTCGGATTAATTAGCTGGCCACCTACCTAACCAGACAGATTATCAGTCATCTTAACTTGCCAGACACCTAGCTAGACAGCTGGCTATCCAGCTGACTTATCTATCTCACTTAATGAGAGAGCCATCTGGCTAGCCAGTTGGCTTAACTAACTTGCCACATAGCTAGCCAGCTGGCAACCCAGCTCACTTAACTCGCTGACTCAATTAGCTGACCATCCGGCTAGCCAGCTGAATTAACTATCGAGATACTTAGCTAGCCAGTTGGCTTGCCACTTGAATTAACTAGTTGATTTATCCAGTTAGCCACCTGGCTAGCCAGCTGACTCAACTATCTGACATAACTAGTTAGCCAGCTGGTTAGCCAGCTGACTTAACTAGCTGACATCTCCAGCTAGCCAGGTGGCTTGCTATCTGACTTAACCAGCTTCCTACTGACACATACCGCTGACTTGCCTGCTGAATTAATTACCTATCTAGCTAGCTAATCAGCTGGCTAATGAGCTGACAACTAGGTGACTTAACTGGCTAGTCAGCTGGCTAGCCAGCTGACTCAACTAGCTAGCTATCTAGCTAGCAAGTTGGAAAGTCCAATGAATTAACTAGCTGACTTAAACATCTAGCCAAATGGCTAGTCAGCTTAATTAACTGACTTGGTACCTAGCTATACAGCTGACTAGCCAGCTGACTTAACTAGTTGACATAACCAGCTAGCCAACTGGCACATCTAGCAGACTTAACTAGTTACCAGATGGCTACCCAGCTAACTTAACTAACTCTCTACCTAGATAGCTAGCAGGCTAGTCAGCAAACTTAAGTA
>NW_007067979.1:0-572 GCF_000164805.1 Carlito syrichta | reverse complement strand
AACTAGCTGGTTAACTGACTAGTCAGCTGATTTAACTAGCTAGCTACTCAGAGTGTCAACTTGCTAGCCAGCTGTTTTATCTCACTGAATTAACTAGCTAACAAGCTGACTTAACTAGCTGACTTAGGCTAGCTAACTAGCTATCCAGCTGTCTTAACTAGCTGGCTTAACTATTTAGATACCTATATAGCAATCTAGCTAGCCAGCTGACTTAACAAGCTAGTTGATATAATTAGTTGATCAACTAGCCAGTTGATCAACAAGCTACTTGATATAATTAGACTTAACAAGCTAGTTGATATAATTAGCTAATTAGCTAGCTAGCCTACTCAACCAGCTGACACAACCCATTTGCTAACTAGCTAGCTATCTGACTCAACCAGCTGAGTTAACCAGTTAGTTAACTAACTACCTGACTCAACATGCTGACAATCCATGTTAACTAACTAGTTAGCTAATTATTTATGTCAGCTTGTCATACAGGTAAATTCTTAGCTAACTATTTAATTCAGGTAGTGGTCAACTAGCTAAGTAGTTAAGTCGGCCAGTTAAGTCAGCTACCTAAGTATTTA
>NW_007067978.1:0-379 GCF_000164805.1 Carlito syrichta | reverse complement strand
GATGGCTAGCTAGGTAGTGAGCTTGTTAAGTCATTTGGAGAGCCAGCAGTCTAGCTAATTTAGTCAGCTACATAAGTCAACTGACTAGCCTGCTAGCTACCTAGGTAGATAGCTAGTTAATTTAGCTGTGTAACTAGCTGGCTAACTAGTTAGTTCTGCTAGTTGTGTCAGCTTGCTAGCTGGTTAAGTCAACTAGTTAAGTCAGCTGGCTAGGCAGATAGATAGCTAGGTACCAAGCTAGTTAATTCAGCTGGCTAGACAGCTGGCTAGTTACTTAAGTAAGCTAGTTAATTCATCTAGCTTCTCAGCTGTCTAGCTTTGTAGCTAGCTAGTTAAGTCAGTTGGCTAGTCAGCTGTCTTGCTAATTAAGTCAACTAAT
>NW_007067977.1:0-414 GCF_000164805.1 Carlito syrichta | reverse complement strand
TAGCCAGTAGGCTAACTAGTTAAGTCATGTACTTAAGTCAGCTGGGTAGTCAGCAGGTTACCTAGGTAGCTAGCTAGTTAAGTCAGCTGGCAAGCTAACAGGCTTTGTAGGTAGCTAGCTAGTAAAGTCAGCTTCCTAGTCAGCTGGGTAGCTAGTTAATTCATCTAGTTAAGTCAGCTGGGTAGGTTGATGTGTAGTTAGATAAGTCAGCTTGTTAAGTCAGATGCCTAGCAAGCTGGCAAGTTTGTTATAAAGCTAGTTAAGTCATATCACTAGAAAGCTTGCTAGGTAGTTATTTCAGGTAGTTAAGTCAGCTGGCTAGCTAGGTAGCTAGCTGGTTAAGTCAGATTTTTTATTCAGCTATCTAGCTAGTTAAGTCAGCTAGTTAAATCAGCTGGCTAGCTTGATAGTTAG
>NW_007067976.1:24017-45004 GCF_000164805.1 Carlito syrichta | reverse complement strand
CCACACAGAGACATGGGCACTAAATAGCATGATGCTAAACAACTCCTGGGTCAACAGTGAAATCAAAACAGAGATTAAAAGATATATGGACACAAATGAAAATGAAGAGACATCTTACCAAAATCTCTGGGATACCATGAAACTGTAGTAAGAGGGAAATTCATATCTCTACAAGCGTACATGAAGAAAATGGAAGGATCACAAATTAACAGCTTAACAAGTCACCTTAGGAAGCCTAACAAGTCACCTTAGGAAGCCTAACAAGTCACCTTAGGAAGCAAGACCACCCAAACCCTAACTTTAACAGAAGAATCCAGATCACCAAAATAAAAGCCCAAATCTGGGACATAGAAGACAAAAAGATAATACAAAAAATCAATGAAACAAAAACTGGTTCTTTGAAAGGATAAACAAGATCTATGATCTCCTAGCTAGACTGACCAAGAAAAAAAGAGAAAAAGCCCAAACAAATACAATCAAAAACACAAAAGATGAAGTCACATCTGACCCTGAAGAAATACAAAAGATCATTAGAGACTACTATGTACACTTGTATGGAAACAAACCTGAAAACCTTAAGGAAATGGAGGACCTTCTGACATCACACAACCTGCCTAGGTTGAAACAAGAAGAAATCGAGACCCTAAATAGACCAATAACAATCAAGGAGATTGACTGTGTAATAAGAAAAATACCTACAAAAAAAAAAGCCCTGGACCAGATGGCTTTCCAGCAGAATTCTACAAGACATTTAAGGAAGAGCTGATACCCATCGTACTGAAAGTATTCCAGGTGATTGAGAAAGATGGACTTCTCCCCAAATCATTTTATGAAGCTAAAATCACATTGCTACCCCAGCCAGTAAAGACCCAACAAAGAAAGAGAGCTACAGGCCAATATCTCTGATGAACATAGATGCCAAAATTCTCAACAAGATCCTAGCAAACCAGCTTCAACAACACATCTCAAAAGTCATTCATCATGACCAAGTAGGCTTCATCCCTAGGACACAAGGCTGATTCAACATTTGCAACACAATAAGTGTAATTAAATACATCAACAGTTGTCAAAACAAAAACCACATGATTATATCATTAGATGCAGAAAAAGCTTTTGATAAACTCCAGCACCCCTTCTTGATAAAAACCCTCGAACATCTAGGCATACGTGGAACATACCTCAAAATAGTAAAAGCCATCTATGAGAAATTCACAGCCAGCATACTCCTAAACAGACAAAAACTGGAACCATTTCCCCTGAAAACTGGAACAAGACAAAGATGCCCACTCTCACCCCTCCTGTTTAATATAGTATTGAATGTCCTGGCTAGAGCAATCAGAAAACAGAAGGTGATCAGGGGTATCCAAAGAGGAAAAGAGGAAGTCAAGTTATTTCTCTTTGCAGATGACATGATTGTATATCTTGAAAATCCAAGAGAATCTGTCAAGAGCCTCCTTGCACTGATAAAGGACTTTGGCAAAGTCTCAGTGTATACAATAAATGTGCAAAAGACAATCGTATTTCTTTACACCAATAATAAACAAACAGAACCCCAAATAAAAAAGCATAATCCCATTCACAATGACCACACACAAAAAAATGAAATACCTTGGCATCTTCCTAACCAGGGACATAAGAGACCTTTACAATGAAAACTACAAAACACTGCTCAAAGAAATCAAAGATGACACAAACAAGTGGAAAAATATCCCATGCTCATGGATTGAAAGAATGAACATTGTGAAGATGTCCATCTTACCTAAGGTAATCTACATATTTAATGCAATACCCATCAAATTACCAGCAACATTCTTCTCAGAGCTATTCATATGGAAATACAAATGACCAAGAATAGCCAGAACAATCCTCAGCAAAAATAACAAAGCAGGAGGTATCACACTACCAGATTTCAAACTTTACTATAAAGCTACAATAATCAAAATGACTTGGTATTGGTACAGGAAGAGGTATATAGACCAATGGAATAGAATTGAGATTCCAGAAGCAAAACTTCAATTTTTCAACCAACTCATCTTTGACAAAGCCTACACCACCTACCACTGGGGAGAGGAGAATCTATTCAGTAAATGGTGCTGAGAAAACTGACTGACCACATGTAGAAGATTCAAACAAAACCCCTATCTATCCTCATACACAAAAATCAACTCTAAATGAATCAGAGACCTAAATGTTTAACCTCAAACCATAAGAACCTTAGAAAATGCAGGGCATACCCTTATGGAAATTGGAACTGGCATTCATTTCCTGAACTAAACCCAAAACCTACAGGCCATAAGAGATAAGATAGACAAGTGGGACCTCATTAAACTGACAAGCTTCTGCAAAGCCAAAGAAATCATCAAGAGAGCAGGGAGACAGCCTACAGACTGGGAAAAAGTCATTGCCAACTCCAGGTCTGACAAAGGCCTAACATCTTGGATCTACAGGGAACTCAAATGTGTTGAAAAGAAAAAACAAACAGCCCCATTTTAAAGTGGGCAAAAGATATGAATAGACACTTCTCAAAGGAAGATATCTGAGCCCCCAACAGACACATGAAGAAATGTTCAACGTCACTAATCATCAAGGAGATGCAAATTAACACTACACTGAGATACCACCTAACTCCAATCAGATTGGCCATTATCAATAACAAAAAATAACAGATGCTGGAGAGTATGTGATAAAAAGGGGACCCTTATACACTGTTGGTGGGAGTGTAAACTAGTGCTACCTCTGTGGAAGGCAGTGTGGCAATTTCTAAAAGCTCTAAATATTGACCTCCCATATGACCCCGCACTCCCCCTACTGGGAATATACCCTGAAGAACTCAAATCCCTCTATAAAAAAGATACCTGCACATGCATGTTTATCTCAGCATTGTTCACAATAGCAAGAACCTGGAACCAACCATTCTGTCCATCAAAAGAGGACTTGATTAAAAAATGTGGTACATATACATGATGGAATACTACACAGCCATAAAAAAAGCACAAAATCATGAATCTCGCAGCAACCTGGATGGAACTAGAGTCAATAATACTGAGTGATCTCTCACAGAAACAAAGATCTGAGTATCACATATTCTCACTCATATAGTGGACCTTGAACATCTATCCTTCTTCTTTATGCAATGGACTTTCAAAATTTTTATTATATAGATGTGGAGTATAATTCAGGGTTAGTTATACAAACCTGAATTATGCAGGTACCCTTGTTGATGAGGTGTGCCCCTCCTTCCCCAGCAGTTTCCACCAACTGCTAATCCCACCGCCCCTCCCCAACAATTTACAATGGGCTTTTTTAAGTTGCAGAACTCTATTGTTCTTTCTTTACAATTTATGGTATGATTAACCATATTTACATTCTGTAGTGTGGTAGGTCAGAATTTGTATCCCACCCCTCTCCTTCTACCATGACCTGATTTTCTGTGTCCCAAGTTATAGAATTTTAAGCTAATAAACAAGGTATTTGAAAAGATGAAAAAAGAGCCCAAGAGATAATAATTCTCTGAGATTGTGCTATAAGTTATGGTCTACATCAGCAAGAGGAAGCTGATAGACATGTTCTCAAAAGCTTTAAAAAGAGGACAATGGTTGTCATTCCCCCCTTATCCTCAGGACATGAAGTTTGAACGCATCCACTACTCCTACCAAGGGGAGCCCAGAAGAAGCTAAAGAGCAAGACTTCTGAAAAAGATGAAAAAAGAGAAACATGAAAACTAATGGTGAGGGTCAAGGGGAGAAGAGACTGAGGAGTTGGAAAGTATGAGAGAAAGACCATGAGGTTCAGAAGGACAGATTCTCTGTGGCCCCTCTGGTAGATTTACCTTGGAATGACAGAGCACTCAAAGGAAATCAGTAAAGGACATTTTGAACTATTTTCTGGACTCTATGCATGTATTTAAACATATAGGTATACATACATACATATTTATTGTTGGCATAAACTCTTTCTTCTTAGATGTTATAGATTTAGCTACAACATGTTTTGGAAATTAATGACCCAGTAATCAAGTATTCTGAACAATTAAATTTTTTTAAACCTTATAAAATTGAGCAGGAAAGAATTTTAGCTATCCCATCCAATCCCTTGATTTTACACATCAAGAAAGTGATGCTCCGAGAAGTGGAAAGATTCCCCCTAGTTCGTATTATTTATGATTAGCAGATCCAGTACTAGAGTCAGTCTCTGATCTTCAATCCCAGTTTTCTTAATTTTAATAAAAAGCGTTGCTTGAGGAATTGGTGAGGAAATCAACCAGATAAGGTAAAAAGCCACAGTTTGGAAGGTGATCCACACACTTCCTTGACAATGGAGTGAGAGAAGATAGGCAGGGGGCTGTTGAGCCCTCCAGCTTCCTCAGAGTGATTGATCGGTTAGTGAACAGGCATGGCACTGCAGAGACCTGTTAGAGTGCAGGAATAGAGACTGGTGACAAGGAATAAGAAAGAAAGAGAAGGAGGGAGAGAGTAAGATAAGAAGGACTCCCCAAATAGAAAATGCATGTAACAGTTGATATGAGTATGACTCTTTGGACAGAGGCATACGTGGCTAATCAGTCCTCTTATAGAGCTTTCTTCTAGAACGTTCTACATAAAACACTGGGTCAGTGACGCATCTGTGAGTGCTCAGTCCCTGTTCTGTCCTGTGTTCTTTTCTGTGTCACAGGGGCTAAATATCTGCAAATGACATTTTCCAGACTCCCTTGTGGCCGATTTCTAATAAGACTGTGGTCATGAGAGACGCTGGCAAGAGATGAGAAGGTGGGAAGAAGCACAAACCTATCTTTGCAGTCAACTGTTCATTTATTTATTTACTTAGGCTCCTGGCAGCTACAGTGACAAGGGGAGGCACACCTGGGCTTCAGCTTAGGCACTGCAGTGCCAATGACATCTGTGGCAGAGGCTGCTCCAGCAGCTTCCTAAACACCAGCAACCCTGGGCTCTGATTCCTGTGCTGTCAGGAGCACAGGTTCCCAGGTTGCTATATCAACAGCAAGCATGTGAGCTCCTGGCTTCTTGCAAAGTGTCAGTGGGAGTGCTAACTCAGCAGTGGCTCAGGGGGAGCTCTAGCACCATCAGCAGCACAGTCACATAGGTTTAGAGTTACACACTGATCTTTGGTTTCCTTGGTCATGGGGTGATTGTGGCACCCGAAGTTACTAATAGCAGTTCTGCAGTTGCCATTTTCTGGGGAGTCGCCTTCATTTTTGTGCCTTCTTTGCTGCTTTTTTGTTACTTCCAAGACCAATTTTCCAGTTCAATCTGTTTAAAATGCTTAGAATTGTTTTTGTTTTCATGGATAGACACAAGTAATATGTGGTATTCCTATGTTATGTTCTTAAAATAATACAGCAAAGTTTTACATTATTCATCAAGATTTTGGCTGTTTCTGTGGAAGTGAAAATATACAAAGCCTAAAGTGTATGTAGTGGGGGCCTGGCATCTGTCAGTTTATATTTCTATTGTGCCAGTTTCCTTAGAGTGTATAAATAGTGAATATAGATATTATTATTATGATTAAGTGGCTGTAAATTTTTGTAATAGAACTTATTGTGTTACTTTCTTAGTGTGAGTTCTTTCCGCACAGAATTTGGACATGTAGATAAGGCAAGTAGCCACTTATGCAGTCTGGTTTGAGGCTGTGATAATATTTATCAGTCCCAAAATATTATTAAATTTAACAGGTGTATATTCTCTAGTGAAGGAAACACAGGCAGTCCTCCTTATCTGTGGGTTCCACATCCATGGATTCAATCAACTAAGGATCAAACATAGTTTAAAAAAAATTCTATCAGTACTGACCATGTCCAAATTTTTTTCTTCTCATTATTCCCTAGACAATACAGTATATCAACCATCTAGATGGCATTTACATTGTGTTGCAAGTAATCTAGAGATGATTTAAAGTATAGAGAAGGATGTGAGTAGGTTATGTACTCATACTAAGCCATTTTATGTTGCGGACTTGAGCACTGATACCAATAGGAGGTCTTGAAAACAATCCCTCCCCAGTGAACACCAAGAGATGACTCTCTTTCTCTATAATATAATAACACACATACATATCTATGATATTATTACATTATATTAATGTTGAACCCGGGACTCTAATGAGAGAGATATAGAGACCACAAAGAGCCAGCTCTGATGCAAACACACGAAGGTCTTTATTCAGGCTTGAGTCTGGGCTCACGCCTGAAGCAGCAGCTTCAGGGACCAGAGCCCCGATTCACAATGGCAAGCAGTTTTTATGCACAATTACAGAGGGAGGGGAAAGAACTCCAAACTTGATTTTACATGATTGGGTAATTTCTCCTAATGGGTATGGGAATACTTGGTATTGGTGGGTGCTGCCCGTGATTGACAGAAACCCACGTAATGGGTCGAGTGAAATGTTAGATAAGTTAGGTCCATACAGTCTCTGCTTATGAAGTAACCTGAGCCGGCAGACAAAGGGTTACATTAGCCCTTTTAGTTTA
Source organism: Carlito syrichta (assembly GCF_000164805.1). Lineage (NCBI taxonomy): Eukaryota > Metazoa > Chordata > Mammalia > Primates > Tarsiidae > Carlito > Carlito syrichta. Next base: position 38,520 of record NW_007067976.1, on the reverse strand, counting down.
CCGATCCAGCCCAAGGCTTACTTAGGAAAGCTTGTTTGCTTAACCTTTACATAGTCATTATGGGACAACAAAAGCCAACTTAACAAAGTTTTAAATATGAATGCTGCAAACACATACAGTGAATGTGGGGTAGAAAATCATATACTAATTCTGGGAATTTATAATAGCAAGCTTATAATAGCAAGGCGGTTACTTTTATAAAGGTCTTTGTTCCCTGCAGGTTTACATAGCCACTGCTGTAAATTATCACTGAGATATAAACCGGTGATAAAGCCCACCTAGAGAGGAGGTGGCTCCTCTAAGTCTGGTGCCACCTTGTAGGAATGTTTGAAAGAGGCTTATCGCTTTATCCTTTACATCCCGTTGTAAAAGCATAAGTTAGCCTACTGGTTTGGGGTTGACAATGCTTAACCCAAGGATTCTAAATACAAACACTGCTTAAAACCTGACATATGCCTAATTCTACGGGGTCTGAGGTAGGATTCAAAGTACTAAGATTGCATAAAATACATGAGGTAGGAATACACAAAATATATAGTAAACATGAGGTGGGGATATATGAAATATAGTGAACTAAACACTACTTTTACAGCAAATAAGTTTCTTGGTTTCTTGGGTCTCTCAATAGCATGCTCTTAACCTAAATCTATTGTTGTCCTCTCAATTAATATATGGATTATGTTTCCATATTAATTTAAATAATTGTCATAAAAGTTGTCATTAAACCACAATGACACCCAAAATGATTATATGACATTGCAGAGTAAGAGTTGGTTGCTGTCTTTAATAAATATTATGGAGATGGGAAGAGAAGAGAGAACAAGTTCTGCCAGGGGAGAAAAGGGCTGAGGAAGCTCTTGTTCTGGACCGCTCTGTGGACAGAGGCTCAGAGGGAGTCTTGGCCAGAATGCTGGGAGAGGAAGTTCAGATGTATGGCCTCTCTGGAGAAGGGTGATGCAGCTGGAAGTGATATTTAAGCTTCCCACCATTAGTGATGCTCTTTTGTGTTTTGAGTTATTTATTTCAAGAAAGCTCCTTTTAAAATGACAAGATTTCATTTGAGACAAGAACACAATGCTTTGCCAATCTGCAAATACAGAATTTTTAGATAAACAGTGGTGGGCAGACTGTAGGTAGGACAGAGACATTGAATCTTGAACAAGAAGCTCAAAAGAAAAGAAAGAAAAGGACACATGATCTGTATTCTGGGTCTTTGTTTCCTGGAGACACAGAAAAAACTGGAAGAAAAAATGGTGTCCCTAGGCATTCACTTGTTTTCTAACTTAAGATTAAAGGTGATATTTGCTCCTGACTAACTTTAGGAAAGTGAGGAAACAAAATCTGCACACAATGGGGAGCTAAGCATAAACTCCAGATGACCCTCGGCTAAACATTCTTGGGATTCATGAAAAGTAGACTACTTATGTCACAGAACAGAGCAGAGGCCTCTGACTGGGCACTAAGAACAAGGAGGGATCAATCACTTGGTTGGCCCTGAACGATGTCACCAGGTCACTTAAAATTTGAGGTTAGATTTATGGGAATGCTCATATCCATCACACGCAATCTTTAAAATAGGTGTCGATGTTTCCACTGATTAGAATTTCCCTACAGCCTGGAATCAAGTGTGCTTGCCAGGTGTGTGAGTGGTCCCCATATGCTCCTATGGAGGAGGATGCCAGATAAAGAATACTGCCTATACAGCTGAGCAGATCATGCCCAGGCAGGGTGGTAGCAATGCCATGTGAATGTAAGGAGGTTTCTAAAAATACTCACTTGGGGCATAAGTACAATACCATTGAGCAAGGTGGCACATTTGTTAATAGATGCAAAGCACAGACTGTTTGAACATTATCTGCTGAGCCTTAGAACAAGACACAAGGGCATGGAGAGGTGGTGAGAGGAACACAGAGGGCATCTGAGGGTCAGGAAGCAGTACTGCTGACATTGGGCCCCTCGGGAAGAGAGAGGAAGACTTGCTAAAGACAGAAAACTAAAAAAACAAAACAAAACTCCAAGGAGATGGCAGGAAAAATCAAGGACCCTGTTCAGATAATCAGTGTGATTCAGCACAGCTGAGTACTGTAAGGATAGTATTGATAAAGATTTAAAATACAAACATACTGTGATTATGACAATCTCTTCAATTATCATGTTTTACAAAACAAAGCAAAAAACATCTCAGATGTTCTTCATCTGTTTGCAGTGAAGAAAATTCATTACATTCCCCAGTTTATCGTTTTGTTAATCGAATGATTGAAGAGCAATCAGTATAAAATCTGATTTCTAAATCCTTGACAGTCATAATGATGTTTTAAGTGTTACTTGGAGAAATTTTCATCCCAAATTGCATTCTGTTGTTTCATGGGACTGTCCTGAATCGGTTTCAAAAATCAATGAAAATAGTGGCACACTCATCGCTTGAATATACACATCCTGTGCTATTGTGCAATCACTGGGGTTGCTTATTTCTGGAAACAAACAAAAGGCCCTGGAGAAAAGCAAACCTGACAGTACTAAAGGTACTATAATACAGGAAGGACATTTTTAACCTTACTAAAGGGACACATACAGCGTCCCTTGAGGGCCATGGTATGAGAAGACACCTACTGAACTTTTCCATGGATCCACAGCCCTACAGGAAGCAAGCTGAAGGGGACATAAGGGACGTGGTGGCATAGGGCACAGAGGGATATGTCAGAAGGGACACGAGCCTCCTCTAAACTTCCTCCACATGCTCCCTTTCTCTAAGTCTCCATCTCTTGCAGAGTCCCTCCTCCTCTATTTGGGTTTCCCCAATTGAAAGAATTCAGATTGGGACCAGCCCATGCAGTGATAACTAGCTTGCTTTGTTTCTGAAAATTCCAGGCTGTGATTGCCCAAGCCTAGGTGAGTAGGGAAAGCCAACAGTCATGGAAGATACTCGCCCGCCTATTGGCTGCTTCCCCACATCCTGGTTTGAACCCAGGACCTTCTACATGAGGTGCACTACTTCTGCCATCAGTATTTTTATACAAATGTTGGCAAGCATTGTAAGAGAAATTTCAAAGGAGCAGCAAAAGCAGATTTGGGTGAGAAGCGAAATGCAGAGTTGGGCAGTTATCTTATCTTACCTTGATGGAGGTGAGAGCTGTCACTGAGTCTCTTCGAGCATCTGGAATGAAAGCCTACTTCCTTGTATCCATTGGCTGTGACCTAAGCCTCTCTCTAGGCACCAGGCTTACAGTCAGTTGTGCTTCTAGAGGGAGTATAATCACCATAATCACCAAAATAAATCATATTTCTGTCCATACCTCGTGAGAAGTGAGGTTAAAAGTGAACGTGAGAACACTGTAATGCTTAAATCCAGGATGACTGCATAACTCTCTTAGAGTTGGAAGATCTTTTCATACCTTCTTTAATTCCTTGATTTCACTACTCCAAAATATTTCCAAGAACCACAGGGAGGTCTTACCAACTTGACTGTGTGTGATGTGAGAGAAAGGGGTGTGTGTGTGTGTGTGTGTGTGTGTGTGTGTGTGTGTGTGTGGTGTGTTGCTGGATGTACTTGGTGCCCAGGCCTCTGTTTTGCTCATCTAATTCTCAGAAGCAGGCACAACTCCTCCCAGAACCCCTCCCAGCCATGCAATCTGCAAGGGAACCCACGTCTCCCACTTGATATTCATGCAGTCACTCTAGTGCAGTCACCATATCCTGACTCCCATCTGCTGGAGGTTTTTCTTGTACCTGATAGCAGTGGGAGAAGATTGTGAATGTAACAGAAAATGTTTTCTTGGCACAGAAAAAGAGTATTTGTTCTAATTGGCAAGGTGTAACATTTATGAGATAAAAATGAATTTTAGCCATCTCATTTATTTTACTTTGTTCTATTAAAGACAATTATTGGCATTTAGGTGTACATACAGAAACTTCAGGAAATTAAGGGAAAGACAGAAAAACTCACAGGAGTCAATTCAAGAATTCTGATTTTAAAACTTTTGGGGAAATAGCAGATTTGGATGATGGAGAGGGAGAACTACATGGCAGTAGAAATTCTTAGTTATCTTATGTGCTACTTGTTTTTAGAAAATAATAGTGTCATTATTTTTTAAAAGCAATTTTCCCTGCTAAAAATGATAAATAATTTTAATATAAATGCATTTGAATGCAATTCTTTCAAAAGAGAAGAAAAATAATCACTATTTCTCCTTAAGAAGGAACATATATTTGATGACAATCTTTCTTCTGATAATGATTTTTAAAATCTTATTTCCTGATACCCCCATGAGTAATAGAATGAATTGGACAGCAAAATGCTAAACAATTTTTGCGATTAAGGTACTGTTTCTATTAAACTTACAACAATTAATGAGTGAACTGAAGGTATCAGACATGTACTGGATTAGAGTAGCTTAAAGAGATACTGAGACAATGACAAATAAAGCAAGTTGAAATTAGTCTTTTTGATCAGTGGAAAGAACTATAGTTCCTCAAAGGAAATAGAAATGTGACATTCTTTTTTTATTTTTTATTTTTTCAGTTGGAGTCTGACTCTGTGGTTCAGACTGGAGTGCAGTGGCATGCTCACGGCCACTCCAGAGTTGACCTACTGGGCTCAGGCGATCCTTCTGCCTCAGTCTTCCAAGTAGCTGGAACTACAGGTTCGCGCTACCACGCCCAGCTAATTTTTGATTTGTTGAAGAGACGAGGTCTCACCAAGTTGCCCAGGTGGGTCTCGAACCCGTGAGCTCAGGCAATCCTCCACCTCCGCTTCCCGAGGTGCTGGGATTACAGACTTGAGCCACCGTGCCCGGCTGTTAGTGACATTTAATGAAACCATTTTATCTGAGAGAAAAAGGAATAAAAGGAAAGTATTCTATTCCATTTGTAACCCAGCAAGTCTCATCAAATCATTACTCCATGCTAAAAAGAGAAAAACATGCCTATAGACTGCATCCCATTTTTCAATTGGGAAAATACCAGGTGTAATTTGAAATAACACAAAACTAAAGGTACTATAGTACAGGAAGGATATTTTTAACCTTACTAAAGGGACACATACAGTGTCCCTTGAGGGCCATGGTATGAGAAGACACCTACTGTACATTCTGTTTTTTCCTAGCAGTGTTGTTCCTTCAAGAGACAATTTGTACAGTGCCATTTGCTTGTCTTCTCAGTTGGCTTAGGAGTGAAAGACCAGCAGGAGGAAGTAACACTACTGGAAAGCTTTTGGACAAAGTGTCTCTCTGGTTATTACTCCATGCCCTGACTAAGCAGAATATGAACCCGTGCTTTCATTTCAAATTCTCAAAACCAAAACTTCTTATACTACAATAACTTTTTATGAAAGGTGTATATAAGTTCAAGGTTTTTTCCTGTCAACTTGATTAATGCTGTTTTGACTCTCATAATCCCCCTGGTAATTGACTGGGGTCAGAGTGTCTGCGGGGATGGCCCTGCACATTCTAAAACTGGCTTCATGGGATGCTGGTATTTAGAGAACGCTCTTTAAGTCTGTTTTCCCCTGACCTTTCAAATCCTATTAATTGCTTAGACAGTAAGCATTAAAAGTCAAGCCCAGCAAAGCCAAGGAAACTGAAGGGAGCAAAGGAAGTTTCCATTCAGAGGAGCGCAACCAGGATGAAACAAGGAGTGGAGCCCATGTCCAATGTGGACCAGGTGGAAAACCGGGAATGTTGCTGTGGGAAAGTTCTATGGAAAGGAAGTCCCCTCATCCAGCTTGACCCCAGGGTAAATCAGTAGACACTGGTCATCTCTAGGAGCTTTTTTCCTGAAATTACCAAGACCTGTGACACTTAGGAATGTTTAAACACAGGATTAACTACCAATTGATTGAAAGACCCCTGAGAGAGTTCAAACATCAGATGGTGTTGGACTAGTGGACAGTTCTTTCTTTCTGAGTTGGGAGTCTCACTCAGTCGCCGAGACTGGAGTTCAGTGGCTGCTCCCAGTCACTGCAGCCTCGACCTGCTGGATTCCAGCGATCCTTCCACCTCAGGCTTCCAGGTAGCTGGAACTACAGGCGCATGCTACCACGCCCGGATAATTTTGTGATTTATTGTAGAGATGAGGTCTCACCAAGTTGCCCAGGCAGGTCTTGAACCCATGGGCTCAGGCAATTCACTCACCTCAGCCTCCCAAAGCACGGGATTACAGGCTGAGCCACCGAGCCCAGCTGGACAGTTATTTCTAATCTCAAGGTTCTATGATTCCTATTCTGAAATGTCTATCTACCATAAAATGTATGAATTTTACAATTCTATTTTTTAAAAAATCTAAGATTAGGTTAAATTTCAATTCATTGGGAGTAATAAGGCATATGTGAATTCCTTTTAAAATATCACACATTTCAATTCCTGGTATTTGTTACCTAATGTTTGTAACATTTCTTTCTATACGTTAGTCTTTACTATTCCCTGCCTTCAAAAGGAAGATAGTGAATTTTCTACAAGATTATTTTGGGCTAAAAATTATTTTGGGCTAAAATTCTGTTCTGCCAAATAAAAAAACTTGCACAGAATTAACTTGTGTTGTACAATGTAGACAGTCAGTCATTGATAGTTAGCTATTGAGAAGAAAGGAAAAGTTTACTGAGCAGGAAAGTCATTCTTCTTTCTCTTAGGAGCTATATTATGAGATCAAATCGGGCAGGAAAGAATGTGTGTGTGTTGGGGGTGGGTTGCAATCAGTTCTTCTGTAACTGTTGTCTGGCCCTTAAACTGAGCAGAAGAGCTTCTGGAACAGGATTCTTAAGCCTACAAATAATCGGTAATGTATTACTCATTACACTCAGCAAATTAACATGGAATTCTCATCTGCATGAATGAGTGAAGCAAATGAAACAGATAGAGGATCAGGTCATATCTTGAGAGGAAACAAGAGGAAAATTTGGAGCACTTTTCATCGATATCTAGTTCTGTTAATACCTTGGCATCTATGTAGACAGGCTGAGCACACATTATCAGAGCCAAGTGAGCATACTGTTACTCTGATGTACATAAAGACATGCGTAAGTGTTACAACGTGATAGAGTAAATAGGCTTGAGCGTCACTGCAGTTCACATAGACGGCCATTATGGTGCTATTTGACATCTAAAACATAATTTTCAGTTTTGTCTTCTTGCCTTGCTGTAGTGCTTGAGTGCTAAAAATGCAAATCTGTTCTTGCTGTTTCCCTGCTGAGCACCCTCTAATGTCCTCCCATTTCCTTGAGGATTCAAACCAAATTCATTCCTTGACAGTCCCCAGGCTCAGGTCTTGCTCACTGTATTGGCCTAACCACTCTTCTCATTTTCTGCTCCAATCACAATGAAATTCTGCTGGTTGATCAAGCTGTCTCTTGCTGCAGATTTTTCCCATGCCCTGTTGACTCTCCTCCAAACCTCCATCTTGTGGAGCTAACAGCTGCTTATCCCTTGAGCTTCATATCACACGTCACCTTTTTGAAAAACCTCCCTCCACAGAGCAGACATATCAGTTCCATGGCAGTGTTTTATTTCTTTGTAACACAAATTATGTTTATTTACTCTGTGATTTTTCTGACTTTATATCTTTGAACTGAATGAAGGCAAGGGTAAATAGATGCATGGCAGAGCCCTATCACTGTAATCATTGTTCTTGTCACAGTCTCAGAACCCATTGGAGGTACCAGTACAATTGAATTTTTTCTTTCTTTTTCTTTTGTTTCAAATGCATATGCACAGCATATAAATACACACACACACACACACACACACACACACACACACACACACACACACATACACACGCAAATTGCTTGTAACTTTCCAGAAGTAAGATCCCAAAGCTGCAGGTCCCTCATCTCACAACTTGTCCTGTGTTTTTGTTTGTCCCTCTGATCTCACTTATCAGCACTTCCCAGTATATAGGGATTGTGAAGCGGCACACTCAGGGGCTCCCTGCGCAATTCCCTAATGCCAGAGGGCCAGGAGCCACTGTGTCATAAGGTAGGTTGCTTTCCTCCTGCCCTAGGGAGGACAGACAATATGCTCATCAGAATTCAGGGAGAATAATCTGGACATTCAGAGGTATGCTATCTTAGTCCTTTTCATTCTGCTATTATAGAATACCACAAATTTAGTAATTTATAATGAGCAGAAATTTTTCTCCCACAATTCTCAAGTCTGGGAAGCTCAAAATTGAGGGACTGGCATCTGGTGAGACCCTTCTTGCTGAATGATTCCATGGTGGTAGGTGGTAGGGCAAGAAAGTACACAAGGGGGAGTGTAAGAGAGGGCTGAACTCACTGTTATAACAAACCCACTCTACTGATAATGAACTCACTCTGGTGATAATATTAACCTATTCACCTACCAAAGGTCCTACCTCTCAACACTGTTGCATTGGGAATTAAGTTTCCAACATGTGAGCTTTGGAGGGCAAGTCAAAGCAAGTGCTATCAAAGTGCAGTTGTGACAGTAGACACTTGTCTGGTGCCACAGCTTGGAGATTCTGTTGTGTACATGTATTTCCAACTCATAATTAGTGGGTAGAAGAAGGAGACTATTTGGGCAGTGACACCTGTGGTCTACTGAAGTTGTGAAGAATAGGCAAACCGTGACATCAGGCCCTGAGCTTCCTACACACTTTTCCCAGATGTCACCTAGGCAGAAGTGGATACACAAGAAGAGAGTGTATGACTGCCTCCAGCTGACTCTGTTTGTCTTGAATACCTGAACACCAAAATGAAGATTCTTGAGGAGAAAAGTGAAAACCTTTCTGTGTTCAGCAGGTCTTGCTGCATACACTTTCAGCTGGCATGCTGCACCAGTGTTCCTTGCACTCCTATGCTACAGAAGGCACAGAACAGGAATCTGGGCAAGTGAAGAGGAAGGTAGAGATAAACATCCATCTGTGCAGCAGGTTTCCAATTAGTTGAGGAGACAGTGTTACAAGGTAGGAGGTACAAGAAAGGTTAAAATGCATGTTCTCATGCAGCCAGAGTAATATACCATGGCAGGTCAAAGAAGCAAGGTTAACTCTAAGAGGAATTGTGGAGGCTTCTGTGAGAACAGGCCCTCTGCATGGTTCTTGCAAGGTGCTGTGGAGGAAAAGAGGTAAAGACACAGCAAAAGAGGGTACAAGCACAGGAGAAGGTGTGAAAATATCTTCACAGTTTAAGAAGAAAGTTCAGAGAATAAAAGTACTCTCTCATGACTGGGGCATAAAATATCAGAAGACAGAAGGATCTAGACAGAAATTTGGAGGGATAGATTTGAGAGAGATTGTCTAAGCTGCAGGACCTTGAAAATAAGGCTGGAATCTTTAATGTTACACCAGAGACAATACAAAGATAATATGCTTGTTCTGTTTTTGCTTTTAGAAAGAGAGAGCATTGATTTTTCCAGGTTATATAATTCATCCATTCCATAACCATTTTTTTGTATTCTGGGTCAGGCATTTTTCTAAGAAAATGGATATGGTCTCGTCTTTCATGGATCTTATATTCTGTGAGAGAAGACAAACAAAACTACATAAAATGAGTGCAATAATTAGATGATTATCTGAGAAAGATGGGGGTAGGGCTATAGGCAACTTTAGACATAGTGGTTAAAAAGGCCTTTGGGAAAGGTGATTTTGAATGGGAGCTTAGTTTCCTGACTTCATGGATCCCTGAGGAAATGGCTACCAATGTAATTCTTCTCTCCACCATCATCTTCTTTAACTCACTCTATGTGAGGGAGTGAGAATGGCTTAACTTATTGATGAGGTAGGGAAAATCACATCCCATGTTAGTGCATTCCAGATTTTCTTCTTTGGCCCAGCCTGGGTGATAGTCATATAATTTTTTCTGCTTCCTCTATGCAATAAGCTACTCAGGCATTCTTTGTTCCTAAGTGTTTGTATCTGTCTTAAATTTAAGGTAAGTTTAATTCAGGCTGGAAAAAAGGTAGTCTGTCTGATTCTAGTCTCGAGATAAACTGGGCTTAAAAGAAGTAAAGCAGAAATGTTTACTGCTGTCTCTCTAAGCTGAAACCTGGATGGGGATGTCTACTCTAAAAGGCCAGATCCTCCAAATTTTGAGAACCTAACACCTAGAGTATCAGAAAAACTCTCGATTTTCAATTCAATTGGTGATTAATGTTAAAAAATAAATATACTGTGCTTTCCAAAGAAACCCAACAAGACAAACAAACCAATAAAGACAAAAACTGAGGGTCAAGAAGAGCTCACACTAAGGGATGTGAAGAACTAATGAGAGACATGAGCCTAAGAAGGCAGATATGCTAGGTGGTTCTGCAAATAGGCCAAGTAGGTCTGGTGAGGACAATGGAAACTTGAATACAAAGGAAGCAAAGTCAAGTAAATCAGAGCCAATGACATATGATCCCAAGGGAGAAGAGGTGATATTGACCCCAGGTTCAATAATTGGGAGAATGGTGGTACCATTCTTTGCCCCACTGGACTCCCAAAAAGGCAGGATCAGAAAGGATGGTGACCATTGAAAAAGCCTGTTTCCCTCACAAGTTCAGGTTCTGGGATTGACTGAGTCCCTAAATCATGTGCACTGTGCCCTTTGTCAGTACAAAGTACCACAGTGACTTGGAACCCCCGTGCTCTGATAAATTAAGGAAACTCTCAGAGACTTAGAGAACTTGTTATTCAACAATAAAGAGAAAGAATGACCGCCTAATAGGAAAGGTAAAGAACTGACCTTAGAGTGACTTAAAACTTAAGAGTTTTTAAAAAAGACTCTAAAGTGAAAAAGGCTGTGACTTTTGGTTACTGAAGGGTATTTTGTTTTATTTTATTTATTTTATTTTAAGTTGGAGTCTCACTCTGTTGTCCAGCGGCCACACAGCCTCGACCTGCTGGGCTCAGGTGATCCTTCCGCCTCAGCCGTCCAGGTAGCTGGAACTACAGGCATGCACCATCATACCAGGTTATTTTTTTTTTATTGTAGAGATAAGGTCTCGCCAAGTTGCCCAGGCTTGTATGGAACCCATTGGCTCAGGCAATACTCTCACCTCAGCCTCCCAAAGTGCTGGGATGATAGGCGTGAGCCACTGCACATGGAACTGAAGACGATTTAAAATGAAACGATATTAAAATGATGGATAGATCTCTCCAAAGCAGAAGAATAAAACTAATCTTTTCCTAATTAAATGATTACATGATTTTATGAGAGAAGATTCAGATCTATTTTTAAATAGAATTGCTGGGTAATGCGAATACGAACCAAATATGAAGGGTTCAAAATAAAAAGGACCAATATTCCTGACTCTATAAACTTTGTGTCAACTAACTGTATATAATAAAATACTTTATGTGTTTTTAAAAGGTGATAATTAATAGATATAAGTAGTGTCAGATGATCCAAATTTGCACTCTTGGTTTCCAATTTTTTCTCTCCAGAAAGTGCAATTATTCTAAGCAGTGAGGAATGTAAGTCTCACAGGATACATTTAAGTCTTCACTTTGATTTACAAGCTTCTCTGTTAATTAAATTAATACCAAGTATGCTAACAGTCTGGAAACCCTTTGACAAATACTGATATAAATGATAGGTCTGGCACATGCACATACAGATGGAGGCTTGCCTGATTTTTAAAAGGCATTTTACAGATTTGACCACATAGAACTTAATCTATAACTATTCATTTTATCTTGTAAACTGTTGTCTATAAATTCCTGGAGAAAAAGCACCCTGTAGAACAAACTGACTTTACGTAGGAAAAAGTGGTGTTGAAGATAGAGCTCCAAATGACAGAGGTAAGCCTAGTCCCTCACCTTCCCATGTATGCATTTGTATAGACTTTGGTCTTTCTTTAGAAGCAGAATTTCATTTGTATACATAACCCTGAGTTGTATCCTACTTCTTAAAAAAAAAAGAGGCAGAATTTCACTAAGCTCTCTTCTAAATTGGTCTCTCCTCTTCCCTGAGATCTATATATCAAGGTAGTTTGACAATTTTCTTTTGTCCATCTCTTAAAAGTAACCATATTCACTAAGCCATTATTTTACTTTTTAAACAATATCTTTTACCGTTCCATCAGTTATATTAAATATGACATTGAAGATTAGAAAAGTGTGTTTAGAAAACTGTATATACCATATACTGAGTGAATAAGGAATGAAATTTAAGTGAAGAAAACTTGTATTAGCTCCTAAATGTGCCATTTACTATATGTATGATTAGTTCTATGTGTATATTTTAAAATTTTAATTTCACTACACTAATGCATTTTCCAGCTAATAGGTTGGAATAAAAGCATACCATAGTAAAGTTAATATAAATATTAATACACTTTTAAAGCCAAGAGTTGGTTCTTCAAAAAGATCAGCAAAATTCATAAAACTTTAGCTGGATTGACTATGAGAAACAGAGAGATACTCAAATAACTAAAGTAAGAAAAGAGAAGACAGTATTAGACAGTATTACCAGTTTTACAGAAATAAAAAGACTATAAAAGGGAGCAGAGAACTTTTGTATGTCAACAAATTGGATAACATAGATGAGATGGACAAATTGCTAGAAATACATAACTGAGTTTGAACCATGAAGAAACAGAAAATCTGAATAGATCTATAACTAGTAAGGAGATTGAATCTATAATAACCTCCCAACAAGGAAAAGCCAAAGAGCAGATGACTTCATTTGAAAATTCCAGAAAACAGTTAAAGAAGAATTTAAACAAACACTCCTCAAACTCTTCTAAAAAGTCAAAGAGAAGGGAACACTTTCAAACTCATTCTATGAGGACAGTGTTACCTTGATACTGAAGCCAGACAAATATACTACAAGAAAAGAAACTAAAAACCAGTAACCCTGATGAATATTGATGCAACAATTCTCAACAAAATACTAGCAATCTGAATTCAACAACACATTTAAGGATTAATCATCAAGTAAGATTTATTCCTGGAATGCAAAAATAGCTTAACATGTGAAAATCAATCAGTATAATATACAACATTAGCAGAATGAATGACAAAAACATATGATTATCTCAACCGATCCTGGAAAAAGCATTTGACAAGATTAAGCGTGTTCTTATTATAGAAACACTCAACAAGCTGTTAATAAAAGGAAACCATGTCAGCATAATAAAAGCAATATATAAAAGGCCCTAAGCTAACATCATATTCAGTAATCAAAGACTTTCCTTTAAGATCAAGAGGAGCAAGATAGTATGCATCTTTCACCATTTCTATTCTGCCTAGCATTAGAAGTCCTAGCTAGAGGAATAAGGCAAGGAAAGAGATAAAGGGCATCAAAATTGGAAATAAAGCAATCAAGTTACTTCTGTTCACAGATCATATAATATAATATGTAGAAAACTCCAAATATTACATTAAAAAAATAAAAGCATTCAGCAAAGTTGCAGGGTACAAAGTTAACACTCAAAAATCAATTGCATTTCTATGTATTAGCAATGAATAATCCAAAAGCTAATTAAGAAAGCAATAGCATCCAAAAGAAAAAACTACTTTAGAACAAACTTAACCAAGAAAGCAAGAGACTGTACACTACTCAACTACAAAAGAAATTAAGAAGTCATCAATAAATGGAAAGACATCAATGTGCATGGCCTGGAAGACTATTGTTAAGATGTCAGTACTACCCAAAGTGATCTACAGATTCACTGTAATCCCTGTCAAAGTCCGTTCAGGCACCAAAGCTGTCAGAGACTGGCTCTGACTGAGGGGGGTTGGGCCTGAATTGGGGAATCAGGAATGGTGAAGAAGAAACAACTCAGAGGCAGTTCTTCTGGGTCAGGTCTGGCCAAGACCGTTCTGATTTTATTCAAACTTTTTCCAGCTTATATACCATTTCCTATAACCTCCAGCAGTATAACAAATACCTGCTGGGGGCTTACAGATCTTATGATGCATAACGTACTTCACAAAAGATTTTTGCTCAAGGTAACAATTAACAATCAAAATTCCATGATGCATATCGTGCTTCACAAAGCTTACATCAAAATAACAAATGCATGATTTTAACAATAGTTTTACAAACTGTTTCCTATAATATGTAATGAATAATCTATGTTTCATAAACCATCCTTATTTTTACTTAATGTAATATTTTCTATTAACTTTCTATGATTTAACAAAACAATCTATTATGATATTTCTTAAAATTTAACCTACTATTAATTGTTCTAAAACTAATTTTAATCATAAAACCACAATGAATTATATAAATTTTTCTAATCATATATAAGCTTAATAATTCTTTTTATTTAATGATATACTTAATGATTAAACTTAACACTATGCTAAACTTAATCCTATATTATATCTTATGAATTTATTTTTATTAAATTTCCTTTCATCTTAATCATCATTAGTATGAATTTTTTATTATTATAAAACTATAAACATATTCAAACTTATTTTCTACTCTATCTTAAAACATACTAAAAATACAATTATGATTATACTTAAAACCTATTTTCTAATATACTTGTGTGTGGCTAATATGTAAAGAATCCCGTTGCCATAGTAACTTGTTGACCAGCTTGACTTGAGGCAG
>NW_007067976.1:22451-23707 GCF_000164805.1 Carlito syrichta | reverse complement strand
TAAAATGAAACAAAGTTTTCTATGAATAATTTTTACTGTTTAAGTCTTCCGATGGAAATCATAACATATTGTATATATAATTTATAGTATTAATTGAAAATTTTGTAATCAGTCAGCAAATTGTATTATAATTGTGAGCATGCATAGGCAAAGAAACAAAAAGTTTATTAAACAGGATCCATGGGGCCTTTTGCCTCCAACATGGTTGCTGTATGCCAGAGCTTTGCTCTCAGCCAGCATACTTCTTGTAAACAAGTGCTCCATAGTTTGTTTCTCCAAGGTCTTGGCTCCCAGCAAAGTCCCAACAACATTTTTTTTTCCCAGACATAGAAAACTTCATCTTTAAATTCACATGGAAACTAAAAGAATTCAGAATAAGCTGGGTGTGGTGGCTCATGCCCATAATCCCAGCACTTTGGGAGGCAGAGGTGAGAAGATTGCCCAAGTCCAGGGATTTGAAACCACCCTGGGCAAGTTGGCAAGACCCTGTCTCTACAATAAGTCAAAAAATTAGCCAGGCATGGTGGCACACACAAGGATCACCTGAGCCCAGCAGGTCATGGCTGCAGTGGCCATGGTCATGCCACTGCACTCCAACCTGGGCAACAGAATGAGACTACAACTCAAAAAAATAAAAATAAAAAAAAGAATAAAAATATCCTGAATATCAAAAATAATCTTGGAAAAGAAAATCTAAGTTGGTGGTCTCACGCATCTTGATTTCAAAATTTACTGTAAAACCAAAGTAATCAAAACAGTGGATATTAATATACAGACAGACATATAGAACAATAGAATAGAATAGAGAGCCTAGACATAAACTCTCACATACATGTCAAATGATTTTTTAACAAGGGTGCAAGACCATCTAATGAGGAGAGAACAGCCTTTTCAACAAATGATGCTGGGAAAACTAAATAGCCACATAAAAAAAATTAAGTTGGACCCTTCCCCTACACTATATAAAATACTAACATAAATAAATCTAAATGCATAACCATCATATGCAAAACTATAAAAATTCGTAGATAAAACCATAGAGGAAAATCTTCATGATATTGCTTTTGCAGTGATTACTTGTTTATAACATCAGTGGCAACAATGAAAAATAGATAAGTTGGACTACACCAGAATTAAAAGTTTCTGCACATAAAAACACAATCAGCAGATTGAAAATACAACCCGTGTAATGAGAGATAATATATTCAAATAAGATACCTGATAAGGGATCAATACTTAGACTATACTAAGAACTC
>NW_007067976.1:21344-22339 GCF_000164805.1 Carlito syrichta | reverse complement strand
AACACTTTTATGTGGTAGAATGGAAAACAGCATAGCCATTCCTAAAATACTTACAAGCAAAATTACCATATGATCCAGTAGTTTTCCTTCTGGGTATACATCCAAAAGAATGAAAAGCATGAACTTGAACAGGTATTTTGGTAACTATGTCCATAGTAGCATTATTACAATAGCCAAAAGGTGGAAGCAGGCCAAGTGTCCATTGCTGAATGAATAAACAAAACATGGTATATACATACAATGCAATATGATCAGTCTAAAATGGGAAGGAAATTCTGATATGTGACACAACTCGAGGTCATCATGCTAAGTGACATACAACAGTCACAAAAGGACAAATACTGTGTGATTCATTTTTGTAATGCACCTACAGTAGTCAAATTGATAGAGACAGAAAGCAGAATGGGGATGCAGTAGCTGGGGAGGAGCTCTTGTTTAATGGCTACAGAATTTCAGATTTGCATGCCTGAAAGGGTTCTAGAGATGGATGTTGATGATGGTTGCACAACAGTGTGAATGCTGCTTACTGAACTTTAAAATTGAATGGTGGCTTTCATAACATTTATACTACGTGTATTTTACCACATTTAAAAATATTAAAGAACTTTTAGAAAGATCAACAAGCACAAATGGTTGAGACAGCATAATGGTATAGAAAGAACAAAGCCTTTGAAGCTAGAAAGACCTAAGTTTGAAATGACTCTACTACATTCCAATGTTGTGACTTTAGAGATATCTCTTGGTTATTTTGACACTAAGGTTCCCATTTTACCCTATGACCACCTTGTAAGGGTATGATGAAGAGTAACTGAGTTTGTGTACTTAAAGTCACTGGCACAGCACAAAACTTTGATAGACATGCAGCAATGATTATCCTTAGCATTTGCCCCAGGTAATATACCTAAGTGTAATTGATCACAAATAGGTCTCTGTGATTTAAATGCAAATATCAACTTAACGTATATGAGCTAATATGGTTTTTACATCATATGATT
>NW_007067976.1:18716-21133 GCF_000164805.1 Carlito syrichta | reverse complement strand
ATCCACTCACCACAGCCTCCCAAAGGTGCGGGATTACAGGCTGAGCCACCGAGCCCGGTTACCAATGTATTGTTTGAATGTGAAAGAAATTACATGACTTGCTTGAGATCACATATTGTCATGATTCAACACAATACTTTCCTACTGCAATTTCATTGTTATTTATGTTATACAACTAGGAAAGGATAAACAAAAATTCAAGCCCTATACAAAACCACACCTGATGTTTAGTTTCTTCAGAATCCTTTTATTTTTCTTCTCAAGATTTCCTAAATAATGATAAAAATACTATTTGCTTGTCTGATGATTAAGTAACTTGAGTTCAGGTATTATATCTAATCTGTTTTCCAGTCTTACTCTATATCCCATAGTTCAATGCCTTGAATATATTGAGCATTCAAAAAAATGTATTTAGTTAAAATAGTAAAAGCTATTGATATGGAATACAGCATTGGAACTTTAGTTCTTTATGTATTCTCTTCATATCATTTACGTAGATATGTAATTTTTAAATTTTGCATACTAATGCTAAAATTTAAATACTTAAACTATATCTTAGAAAAATGATTTAACAAACTTGTATTTGCTTGGTGTAATTATCACAATTGAAGAAACTTTGCCAATATGATATATTTTTTTAAAAAATGGACAGGAATCAGGACTCACCTTTCATTCTGGGTTCCAGAATTAGCTTTCTCCTAACTAGCCTGAATGAAGACGTTGCCCAGGAGATGGTAATATTTATCTTATCTATGTTGCCAACTTGCTTTTTCCAGATCACAAGACTCAGTATAACATAATAGTTCAAATTGCTTACTAGTTGTGTAATCATGGACAAACCACTTCACCTCTCCCTCGGTAAAGCTTGTTAATAGTAACTGCCTCCTAGTTTATCAGGAGGATGAAATGAGTCATTGTTTATACATCATGTAGAACAGTATGTGGCACATAGCAAGTACCATGCAAGTGTTGGTTAAATTGTATGTACATAGTTGCGTGCACACTTTGACAAGTATAAAATATATCTATTATACTAGATCAATTAGTATTTTTCTCCCCAAATTCTCCTCTAGTTATGTATATGCATTCCAAGTACTTGACTCCTCAGCCTCTTCATCTGGAAAAATAGATTAAATTATCTCTTATTTAAATTATATTTCCGATCATGAAATTATCTTATTATCTCCTATGCGCAATACAACAGAGGTAAAGACAGAAATCTAGCATGAAGGTAGGAATAAATAAGTACACTTATTTTTTTTCCCATTGAAAGAACAATTTTAACCATGGAGAGAAGACAATAAACAAACTATTGCAGTCAACTGGTGTGTAGGGTGTTGTTATTCAATGCAAGATTTTAAGGTGCAATTCTCACATTCTAATCTTCATAGAAACCCTTGAAGAAGAGGAAACAATCTATGAAAACTGCAGTCAATAAAAGATCCTCTCTTTCCTTTAATGACACCCAGCCTGAATGTCGACTCAGGCTGCCTTTACCTGGGAAGTGGTAGCATGTGGCCAAGAAGAGAGAGGGATTTCCCTTGAGCAGAACAAAACTTCCCCAGATAACACCTGGTTCACAAGATGCTGGTAACTTGCCATCATTGGCAAATACCAAGCACATGGGACAGTTTTGGGCAGAATTCCTGGATGACTGGAAACCAGAGACTCACCTCAAGTGAAGAAGATAGGATATATTGATCGAATAATTTAACATTAAGGTATCATTTATTTACTGTAAAATGTTCAGTTTAATGAATTAAGACCAATGCATACTAATTTTTAAGAATCTCACATTGTTTTGTTATGGGGTATTTTTTTTAAGACAGCAGCAGGTGTGAAAGAAAATCTTGTGATCATTATGCCAAAGATGAATTTACTCTATAAGATTAGTCCAAATGTTCAAGTATATTTAACATTCTGATGAAGGAATATTTAATATTTTAAGTGAATATTTGATGACTTCAAATAAGGAAGCACAAATGAAGAAAACCACCCTGTGCAAACATTTATAAAATTAAAACCAAATGGAGAATTGTCGGTGACCAGCACTGACCAAGGGTGGGTTAGGACCCACACCAGAGAATCTGGACAGCGAGAAGAGACTACTCTGGGAACAGTCTGATCAGGACTGGAGCCGATTTTATTCAAACCTTTTCCAACTTATATACCATTTTCTATACCCTCCAGCAGTGTGATAATCACTCACTGGGGGCATACAAATTTCGTGCTTTACAAACTATGCATCACAAGACCACCACGAGATCTGCAATTTCCAAGCAAACAATTCGAATTCCATGATGCCTGCCGTGCTTACATTAAGGTCACAGGTGCACAATTTCAATACAAATCGTTCAAAGTGATTTTCCATAATGTTCAATGAATCATTCTTATTATACTCTTTGCTCTATACCCTG
>NW_007067976.1:13691-18155 GCF_000164805.1 Carlito syrichta | reverse complement strand
TGGTAATTAACGAAACAAAAGAAAACGTTCTGCCTGGCTAGGGGCAGGGCGACAAAACTATCATGGTAATTTAGTTTCTAATCTTAGCCCTAGGGGAAACAGCTTTCCAAAGCTGACTACCCAGTCTACCAGGAAATAGAAGTTAAAAAATATCTAGAAAGAAGTAAAACTTAGAAAGACAGAGAGAAATAATTCTGCTATGCACTTTCCATCAGGTGTATTGAGATTTACTTATAAATTTTACTGCCATGTATGCACACTGGTCACTAATCACACGCCAATATTATAGTATAACTGATATCCTATGTCAGAGGTGATCTTCCAGATGGGCCTTTACAGGCCTCAGCCATGTAGCTATAGATGTTGGCTCCCAACAATGTATTGATTTGAACATTGTGATCGACTTATTAAAATGAGACATTTGACAATGAGTCAGAATTTTGCTGCTAGGCAATGCTAAACAGGGTGCAGTAAAATGGGCAGTTTGGTATCATCCTCATGTAAAAATGGAAATAGAAAGAGTCTTTGGAGAACCGCCTTTGGAAACAAGTTGCCTGTCTCTTTTAGTCAAAGATTTCTCTCTCTTAATAGAATCTGGAGATATACTTGCAAAGAGATTTATTTTACAAATTATGGTACATTTATATAAGAATATGCATATTGTCGCTAAAAGCTAATGAGGTGATTATATGTGTAATAATATGAATAGATATCCATGATATGAGATATTGTTTAATTTTAAAAATAACTTTCAAAAAATGTGTATAGTCTAGTTCATTTCTGATAAGTTTTATATGATTATATATAATATAGAAATTACTGGAACTGTGTGCAAGAAACTATTTTATCTGAGAACTGTAACAGGAGTAAAAGTAGACATTTATTTTTCAATTAATTTTTCTGTATTCTGTTCAAAAAATATTTCTTACCAGCATGCTATATATACCTTTAGGAAAAAAAAAACAATTTTAAGGGGAACTCTTTTACATTCTTAAGAAAATTTTAAGAAGGCATCATTAATTATTTTACCCTATTACACTTTTATAATTTTTAATATGAAGTCAAACTTAAAATAAGAGCATATTGACAGTTATGCTGGTTGTCTCTACTTAAACAGTGGATTCACATGAACTGCTTAATATGTGATAAAAGTGATAAATTTGATAATTTATCAATTATCATGAGACATGATTTATTGACATGAGAATATTTTTTCTCTTAAAGAAAAATGTACTTTGCTATGATAAAAATTAGCAATAGGTAAACTTTTATTTCTTATAATTTTTTAATTTAGAACTGGTTACAAGCCTGTTTGCTTATTTTCTCAAAATATCAATATCCAAACAGAAAAAACAAATACAGAGTAAGCAAGAATTTGAAACTTAGCAAATGACAAATGTCTATTAAATCATAAAATCCGCAAAGAAATATATTCAAAAAATAGCACTATACAAAATAAAATGAAATACTGTATTATTTAAATTGTTATTACTGGAAAAGGAAAAAAGAGTAAGCTAATTGATTTGGTGGAGGTGATGAATTCTTGCTTTCTTTCATTTCCAAATAGGTAGTTTTAGAAACCTTGATATGTAGCACGATTTTTTGTCTACTTTAGAAATCTTGGCAACAGGGTTTGTGTTTGTTTTGTTTTTCATTTGTTTCTTCTTCTTTTTGGCAAACCGACTTCATGTGACCAGATGTGGGGTGAATGGAGAAAGTGCAGTGCTGAACACACCCCTAAAGTAGGTCTTGGATTTTGCAGAAGATGCAGTATGTGGCCATCTCACTGCCCTCACTCTGGTGGCAATGGCTGTATGACAGAAGACAGTGCATTGTTTCCAACAGGGCTTACTCTGAGTCTCTGTAGGTGCTAAATCTTGCTTGACATTGACAAAAGAAACATTTATTAAGGAATATGAGACATTCAGTGATGTAAATCTTAATTATATTAAAGTCACGCAGTATTCTTCTCAAATCTTAATAATTATTAGTATTACCCAAAATAAGTGAGTTAGGGGTTTAGACATATTATCTGATCTTACCCAGCTAACAAACCAGGACTGTGGCTGTCTGACCAAAGCCCATCCTCTTCCTCACTGGGTTCCCTACATGGAGGCAGGCCTGGTCTTTAAACCCACAAAATGCTGTCTCTGTCCATATGAACACAAGGAACTCCAAATGCTCATATATATTCCGATTATATGCCAATTAAATGTACCTTTTGTTTCTTAAAACATTTTTTCTTTTTTAAAATCAGTTTTCATTGAACATGTCCCATATTAATTATGTTATTTTCCATGTCTTATACTTTTTCAGAAAGAATGAAGCTTAGGTGCAATACAATAGCTTATAATAATGCAAATTTAAACCTAAATTGAAGAAAAAAATGCTTTAATTATATTTCTAACTAAACCTAAGTTTTAATTAATTGCATTTAAGAAACTAGTAAACTTTACTAATTAAGTCCATATAATTCTAAACTAATCATGCTAGTAGATTAGCAAAATTCACATTGCTATTAACATGACTATGTTAATTATTTATAAAAAATTCATTAGCATGAAATAGTAGATAACACTCTTCTTGAAACAATCTATTATTGTTTCTTTCTTTAAGGAAATTGGATAAACTCAAATTAACAAAATATTTCTATAAACTCTCATCTATTATTGTTTATTTAAGGAAATTGGATAAATTCATAGCATCAAAATGTTCCTATGAACTCTTAGTGACTATTGATACGATCATGTCAAATGCATACAAAAGTGAAATGTAATTTAAGTATAATTGTTTTCAAAAAGCAGATTTCAGCCGGGCTCAGTGGCTCAGCCTGTAATCCCATGCCTTGGGAGGCTGAGGTGAGTGGATTGCCTGAGCCCATGGGTTCGAGACCCGCCTGGGCAGTGAGACCTCATCTCTACAATAAATAAAAAAAAAATCAGCCGGGCGTGGTAGCGCGCGTCTGTAATTCCGGCTACTCAGAAGGCTGAGGCGGAAGGATCGCTGGAGCCCAGCAGTTTGAGGCTGCGGTGGCCAGGAGCGGCCACTGCACTCCAGTCTGGGCGACAGAGTGAGACTCCAACTCATAAAAAAAATTAAAATTAAAATTAAAAAAAAAAAAAGCAGATTTCTAGGTCTGAATAAATAAAATGAATACATGATTTCAAAGACTTACTTGTTCATTCTTAGATATCAGAATTAACACAGTCAATTTTAATAAATAGCTGATGCTTTTCAAAATATGTAAAAAGGATTTCAGAGTGAATAAACTACCAGTGTGTACAGAACACTGACATCTGAGCCACATAGAAGTTACTGGTATGATTTCTAAGCGATTTTTTAAATTGGATGGCTGAAATATCATTAAAGAGGATTTTCCATTCTTTAAAGTATGTCTGTCAAACCAGAGGTCCTGCTTATTTAATCTGCACTTAGTTATATTTTCTTGATGGCCGTTGGTCTACCCTTTCTCATAGTTAAATAATTTTATTAGTTGAAATGCATCATGACTCTAGAGCAAATCTGAATGTGAAAATGTCACTTAGGGGTAGTCAGTTTCATTCTTTTTCAGTTCAACTCAATAATTTTAGCAGTTGAGTTTCTTTATTTTCAAAAGATGTCGTGAACACATTTTGTAAACACATGTTTATAACCCCTGAAATGGCATATTTTAGTTGATTTGTTTCTATTCTTACATTGCTAAGTACACCTTTAGAGCAGAAACCATGACTCTCCTTCTCTCAGCTGTCCCACTGTCCCCCGGCATCCCCATCAGGTGGCCTCTCTGCTGCTGGCTATTGACATCACTTAGCACATTCTCTGTTGGGAGCCAACATCTATAGCTACATGGCTGAGGCCTGTAAAGGCCCATCTGGAAGATCGCCTCTGACATAGGATATCAGTTATACCTATAATATTGGCGTGTGATTAGTGACCAGTGTGCATACATGGCAGTAAAATTTATAAGTAAATCTCAATACACCTGATGGAAAGTGCATAGCAGAATTATTTCTCTCTGTCTTTCTAAGTTTTACTTCTTTCTAGATATTTTTTAACTTCTATTTCCTGGTAGACTGGGTAGTCAGCTTTGGAAAGCTGTTTCCCCTAGGGCTAAGTTTAGAAACTAAATTACCATGATAGTTTTGTCGCCCTGCCCCTAGCCAGGCAGAACGTTTTCTTTTGTTTCGTTAATTACCGAAACTCTGTCTGCTTCAGCCCATGGCCGCCATCTTGGCAACCCTGCATTTCCTTGTGCAAGAGTGTGACAGCTACTATTTGATTTTTAGAGTAGACTTGTTAGGATAAAATATATACATATACACTCATAGTTGCGTAAATCTACGCTTGCTGTTTTGTTTCCTTTTGCTACATTATTCAAGTGTAATAGTTACTATACGATTTATAAAAGAATTAACGATAAGGTATTAGCTTAATAGGATATAGCATGGTATTAAAGTCCAATAA
>NW_007067976.1:916-13555 GCF_000164805.1 Carlito syrichta | reverse complement strand
AAGGCATTACGTTAAATTGTAATAGGATAATAGTATAACTGATAGTTAAGTCATTTAACTAAACTTATAGATTATAATATAGTGTTAAGTTGATAATATTAATTGTTAAAAATATTGGGAATCAGTGAACTTGGATTGAACCTAGAGTTAACTCAGGAAAGTTTTTTGTATTAATCAGGGTATAGAGCAAAGAGTATAATATGAATGATTCATTGAACATTATGGAAAACACTTTGAACGATTTGTATTGAAATTGTGCACCTGTGACCTTAATGTAAGCACGGCAGGCATCATGGAATTCGAATTGTTTGCTTGGAAATTGCAGATCTCGTGGTGGTCTTGTGATGCATAGTTTGTAAAGCACGAAATTTGTATGCCCCCAGTGAGTGATTATCACACTGCTGGAGGGTATAGAAAATGGTATATAAGTTGGAAAAGGTTTGAATAAAATCGGCTCCAGTCCTGATCAGACTGTTCCCAGAAGAACTGCCTCCGAGTAGTCTCTTCTCGCTGTCCAGTTTCTCTGGTGTGGGTCCTAACCCACCCTTGGTCAGTGCTGGTCACCGACAATACATCTCAATTTATGAATAGGAATCACCATCTTCATATAGACTACTTTTATATGTCTTGCCTGATTTTGTCTTTTGCCCAGGTTTATAATTGACTGGTTTTTTTTTTCTAGTCACGGTCTCATTCTGTTGCCTGGCTGGGGTGCAGTGGTGTGATCACAACAATAACAGCTCACAGCAGCCTCAATGTCCTGTGTTCTGGCAATTCTTCTACCTCAGTCTCCCAAATAGCTGGGACTATAGGCACATGCCAGCACACCCAGCTAATATTTTTCTTTTTCTTTTTTTGTAGAGGCAAAATGTCACTATGTTGCCCAGACCAGTCTGGAACTCCTGGGTTCAAACCATCTTTCTGCCAAGGCCTCCCAAAGTGCTGAGATGATAGATGTGAGTCAGTGCACACAGCTGCAATCTTAATATATCCAGAAATTAGTCCTGTTATGTGTTGTACATATTTTCTTCAATGTATCATATTAAAAATATTCTGTTTTTTTGTTATGTGGATATTATAGCAGGAAGTGGAAATAACTTGGGACACATCCATGTGGGTCTGTTTCCTCAGGACCCTTCTCTCTGCTGCAGATCACTCTCAGAGAGAGGATGAGGACGCCTTTCACAACAAAGCTCTTTAACCCATGGCCTTTTGAATTTTTTATGCTTATTTCTCAGCTCAGTTGTTTCTGGTCAGTGCAAAGCTGGCCTCCATTTTTCTTCTCCTTTTCATGTTTTACTTCTTGGCAACCGCCTTCTCTGTGTTTGACCTCAGGCTGAGATTTGTGTTGAAGTAAAGTATGTAATGATCTCTGGAGTTTCCCTTAAATCTGGATACTCTTGTCTTTTGTTCTGTCTCAGAACTGAGTTCTCCAAAAAGAAGTTCTCCACCCCTCCAACAGCGTTATCATGCCCCCTAAACCTCATTCTTCCAATTAGGATATTTTTCTTTAGGCTCTCAGCACACTGGAGTTCTCAAGATAATTGGTGTTTATGGTCTAAAAGTTAATGCTTTTGCTCCTCATACCCCTCCAATTGAACCCCGCTGTCCTTGGATTTGTCAGATATTCTTTGTAGGGTTCAGGATTATTATAAAATCAGTTCTCTTAATGATTTTTGTTATTTTTTTCACTTAAGGGATATCAGAGAGGCTATAAATAATATTTTATTCTTCTAGATTATATATATATATTTAGGATAGTACAAGTGTAGAGCCTTCAAGAAGAAAAACAATTATATCATTTAGGATAGGTTATTATCATAAATAGCTATTTGATGTGCTTTCTAATGTTACTATTAGAAATGTACTGGCCTTTCCATGAGGAGATGATAATCAAGCATGCACCAGGTTAGTAGTATGCGCCAGTTCATTGGCTACACTCACTTCATGGGTTACACTTATCTTCCGCTTGTGGACTGTTGCATGTTGAACTTATCAAGAGTCAGAGAAGAAAACAGGTGCTGGGCCACAGTGCTGACCCCAGCAGAGCCACCTGCTTTTCTGTTTTTCCCCATGAAGCTGTCATGTAGAATCATGTCCTTCTCTTTTAGCAGTGGGAAAGTTCATGGTATATAAAGCATAAGTGAAGTTAAAACAGGGTCAGATTCCAGAGGGCCGTGCAGTATTTTTCCTCCTTGCCCTGTTCCTTTTGGCCATATATGCTTATATCAAGTCACACAGCAGGGAGTGAGGGCTGAAATTTCCATTATAATCCACAATTCTGCAAAAGTATATTTGGAGGGTTGTTAGCCTTCTAGAGTCATGAATTAAGCAGAAGAACAGAAGGCAGTGTGTCAGAAGACCAGAAGTAGCCTCTGAGCTATGTTTGCAGGACCAACTTTCTCAAATATGTCCAGTTGGTATTCAGTCATGAGTGGATTTAAACTTAAAAGAACAAAGTTAGAATGTTTAGGCTATAATCTGCAGTTTCAATGTATTTGTGTCTTTGAAAATGATATTTTAAGGACCAAAAAATGTATACAATGTTCTGTGTTTTTGATGCACATAAATACACCTTATGAATGCAAACACAGGCCTCACTGTTGATCTGTATTCATACCTACCATGGATTAAATAAATACTGTAATACTACCCAAACGGCATCTAAACTTCACATGTAAAATTTCTAATTCCTAATGCCACATACGGTCAGCTATTTTGACTGAAAAAAAGGGAGCTTGACCATCACTTGAAAAGAAAATATATTTCTCAATAAACAAAGATTCCTTAACATTGACAGTCTTCTAAAACTTCAGAAGACACCAGTGGTGGGAGGTTATATGGTTAACCCCAGACTGGGGGTTGGGGTGGGAAGACCTCATGAGGCTTGGAAGGTTGTCCTTTTATAATCTCCATAAAAATAGGTGCCAACCATACTTGCTAAGGCAATAGAATGCTGACAAAGGGTAAGAGACTGGGGAAGGAAAAGTTTTGAGAAGGTATCAGACAGTTATCCGAGGAGAAGCAAAAGAGTCAAATAAAACTCCTGTTCTACACAGTGTCTAAAAACAATCAATATCATTGTGGTCGCAGCCTTAGTCGTAGTGTGTATGCTTTGCTCTACTTGTGCCTAGCATCCTGGAAATTTAAAAAGAAGTAGAAAAGTGCTGTCTTTGGTGAAGCAGCTGCCATGCATCAGAGACTGGAGGATGTATCCACAAACCACCACAGCTCATCTCTGCAGCAGTACCTGCAGTCCAGACATTGTTGTCACCATTTTGTGAGGAAATCAACCAAGAATCTTGGCACAAGATACTTCACTAAATAGTAAGGCAGTTACACTCTTTATCTAAAACACGCCATGTTTAACTACACCGCTGGTTCCAGGACTGGAAATTTTCAGAGGGGTACAGTGAAGGGCAAAGGGTGTTGAGGGTTCCAGTGTGTGGACAGAATACTACACAGACCACTGGTCCTGGCTGGTGGAGAAACAAGTGAAGCCAACTTGGGCCTGGTGGCTTAGGAAGAAGGAAGGAGGCAAAGAAGTTGCAGGACTCGGTGAATTCACGAGTTCAGAAGTCAGTAGGAGAGTGATAAGTGAAACACAAAGCAATGTGAGTGATGAAATGATCCCAAGTATGATGCTGGGTTTGAGTTGCTAAGGAAGAACAGATATTAACTTCTTTAAAATAAGCAGGAGTAATAAGTGCTTATCCTTGGAGACTCACTAGGGACAGAACCGGAGGAATGATTAGGGTCCTTGACAGGATAATGCCGAGTGCATCATGCCATGACAATGCTCGGTATTTCAAAATCTGTTATGACCATTAGAACGGAATTGCACATGTATCTTGGTGTTTGAGCATTTTCTTATGAAGTAAATAAAGTAAGTTAAAGTCTCATCACTAATTTAAGATGTATTTCCAAATCTGTAAAGTGACAGTCTGGATTTTTGTTGGTTAAATACTTTGAAAAACTCAGTTCAAGAGCAAAGATTTATATTTTACTAAAAGATAAGTTTAGATGTTCATATTTTTGAAGGAAAGATTATGTGACTAGGATTATTTCTACATGATTATTTTATATGTCAGTAAATTCACCTAACATATTTATTTTCTAGAATATTACCAATTACATTGAAAAGATTGTAGAAACATGCTTTAAAGATTATATTTACAAAAATAGATCTTAGGGCATCTCGCTTACCTTAGAATTTAATGTCATTCCACATGAAAAAGTGCTCAGGCTAACTCATCATCAGAGGAATACAAATGAAAACCACATTGATATACCACCTAACCACAGTAAGAATGGTTATCATTAATAAAACAAACAACAGATACTGGTGAGGATGCGAAGAAAAAGGAACACTTCTACACTGCTGGTGGAAATACAAACTAGTGCAACCTCTTTGGAAGACAGTGTAACGATTTCTGAAAGAACTAGAAATTGACCTTTCATATGACCCAGCAATTCCCCTATTGGGAATATACCCAGAGGAACTCAAATCATTTTGCAAAAAAGATACCTCCACACGTATGTTTGTTGCAGCGCTATTCACAATAACAAAAACATGGAACCAATCGTGCTGCCCATTGAATCTGGACTAGATTTTAAAATGTGATACATGTACACAATGGGATATTATGCAGTCATAAAAAAGGACAAACATACGGACTTCACAGCAACTTGGACGGATTTAGAGTCGATTATACTCAGTGATCTATCACAGAAACAAAGAACAGAGTACCATATATTTTCACTCATAAGTGGACCTTGAACAATTATCATAATAGTATAAGAAAGGGATTGGCACTAGTGGGAAACTGTCAGGGGAGAGGGTTGGATTGGCAGTTGAGGGAAATTGCTAGAGGAGGGAGGGGCATACCTCATCAACAAGGGTACCTGCATAATCAACGTTTGTATAGCTAACCCTGAATTGTACCCCACATCTTTAAAATAAAAAAAATGTAAAAAAAGAATTTAATCTCATTCTTGAAACAAGTTTATTTAGTGCTCAAGGATTCTATGCCAATTTTTAAAAGTTATGAAACTAGGAACTATTTTTATATTAAAATATATTTCACTTTAGCTACTCATGGTAACATGGAAGCATGCTGTTTACTTACATGTAAAGTATGTATTAGCCACGCCAGTTATTAGTAGGCATAATTATAGAGAAATTAATTATCCTCATCTGGAAGAGATAATATATACTTATTGTCCATGTATAAAATATGAAAAAATATATAATTATATAAGACAGATTTCAACTAAATGGCAAAATCTGCTCTTGATCAAAATTTTATTTTAAATATTATTTTTATTCCCTTTTGTATTAAGTAATATACTTTTTCTTTCTTTTTCGGTAAAGTTACTTTAAAACAAAACAATTAACCAACATAAAAACTATTCATAGTGGCAGAGTCTCTCCTCAATCATTTCTTCTTCTCCACTCTATCTTGCCTTTACAATTCTTTTGTCTCCAATAAGTAGCCAAAACACTTTAGATATTGTTGCCAAAGGACATGGATTGGTGATACCAGGAGTTCCACCAAGCTTAAGTTTTTCCCTGGTCAATGTAAATTATTGTTGAAGAAAAAAGACTCTTTTAACCCATGTTTCTTAGGAAATTATGCTTTTTCTTTCATGAAATCTCATAACTTTTAATGCACACCAGTTCAGAAAACTTAAATATCATCCAGTAGGCTTCCAAAGTGATCTCCATGTTATGGAGGGCTATTGCTGTGTATGCCTAGTTTGCTTTCCAGATAAGAAATAACAAGATCTTCATGCAGGTGAATGGAGTCATCAGTGCATATCTAGCTGTGCTGAATGTTTCCAGTGAAGTTACTCTGGAATCTTTCGCTTGGTCTCTGTACCAAGGAATCCTACTGATCTTGTGCTTTGTATATTAACTTTTCAGCACTCGTGCTCACTACAGATGTGCTTTGGGGTTCTACATATCTGCTCCTTTTGCATATCATCAGTTTATATCCACATTTTTGGAGAAAGGAAAGGATGTGACTATTTAATTGTGTTTCAGAAAAGTCAATCAGCTCACCCTTGGAAGGTCAAAATGGCCAAGACAGTAGATACAATTAGTGGTTCTTAAGCATTTGCTGAGTCTCTGGTATTATTGCTGCAAGTCTTAAGACAAATATCTAGACTATATCCTTGTGACAGTGGTTCCTGCATATTCACAGTCCTGGGAACAGTCTCTCCACACTGCCATTCCAGAGATCCATGTAGGACACATACATCCACTGTCATTGAGGAAACATTATTGTCACCGAGCTGGCACCACATGCCAGCTCTGCTGATGCAGTTCCAGCATGCATGGAAAAGTAATTCTTGACCTATGTACTTATGTTACTCAGCCTCACAATTTTATCAGGCACATTTAAGAAAATGTTTTTTAAAAAGACAACCTCAGTTCTTAACTGATTTTTAAATTTTTGTAAAATAATCAAATGTAACAAATGGTCTGGTTAAATAAATTCAATTTTTTCCTTTTAGTTGAGGGGCCCTGGATTTCCAAGTCTTCTATGTCAGTTTAATTTGGGGCTTAATTTTAAAAATAGTCTTTTTAAAGTTGGCTTTTTCATACCCAGTTTAAAAATTCAGGATGCCTTATCAGTCACTTTGTAGATTATTTCTCACATACTTTTTCTCTGAATATGAGCACTTTAAAACATTTTTATGCAAAGATGGTTCAACATGCAATAGCATATTTTAATCTATAGTTTTAATTTCCAACGTTTGCCTTTTGGATACATTTTAAGGAAAAGAATTCAGCATTTATTAAACTGCTGTTTGGCTTCATCTGTGGGCAGTGTGTTTAAGGAATTCAGTTTATACCTTGTGGGAATTTTTTTTTTCAGGTAAACTGCATATCAAGTAGTTTTGTGATTTTCAAAAGAACTTTTTGGCATTCAGTACCATTTCTTGTGCTTTGCAAAGCAGTCCTTAAAGCTTTCTGGAGACTACTTAAAATTCATATGGACATATTAGATGTAATATGTATATTTGAAATAACCATTGAAATATTTATCTATTTAATTGGGGTGGTCCATGCTAATGGACTGGCAGACACTGGCAGTTATTTTCAGTCTACCAATTATTTTTTTGGAGGACGTAGTACAATCTCTGCTTCAGTAAATGTCTCCACTTTCTTAATGCAGCCCTTTTCCCATCTCCTTCCGGCTGTGTCTTAGTGTTCAGGGAGCAAGGGAGACAAACTGTAGCAAGGCAAGCCTGGCAGGGGACCTCACGCCTGCCCCCAAGGATGGAGCATGCTACCAAGCTCAGCACCAGTGAGTACTGAATCCTGGTAACTGCACCCATCCCTTATTTACTTATGGTGTCCTATAGAGCATCTGCCCTTGAATGGTCAGGAGCTCAAGGTTTTGCTTATGTTCCGTGATGGTGCTGGAAACAGATGGTGTTTTCTCTGTCTCCTCCCTCAGCCCCTGGAAGGCTGCTGGTTCGCCCTCTGTGTGACTAGTACCTCCAGGTAGTCTTCCTGGACAGGACCAAACTGGCAACATTTCTATCTCTCTGCCCTTACTTTTAATTCTTGTGGATATATATTCAAAAGTAGGGTTGCTAGATCATATGGTAGTTCTAGTCTCAATTTTTTGGAAAAAAATCACTGTACTATTTTTTTAGAAAATAGGATTTATTGAGAAGATAGAAAAGCTCCCACAGTGGGAGGGGACCTGAATGGGTTGCTCTATACTATTTTTCATAGCTGTTGCACCATCTTACAATCCCACCAACAGTGCACAATGGTTCTAATTTATCCACATTCTTGCCACTACTTATTGGCATTTTATTTATCTTGATAGTCACCATCTGAATGGGAATGAGGTTATGTCTCAACATAGTTTTGATTTTCACTTCTCTGATAATTAGTGATGTAGAGCATCTTTTCTTATACTTGTTTGCTGTTGTGTGGGAATTTTTTTCCCTGCTATACAACAGATATAATCACACTGGTATAATTCACACTCTACATCATTTTCTCTAAAACAAAACCAAACAAACAATAAATCTAACTCTTAATTGTCAGGATTACTGGTCTTCTCCCCCTCTCATCCACTGTCCCTGGCTAATTACAAATCTCTAAAATTAATCGCATCCAAATTTTCTTCTTTTCCTTCAAGTTGCCCTCTCTGCTCACATTGGCAGTCCCTGCCT
Organism: Carlito syrichta; assembly: GCF_000164805.1. Taxonomy (NCBI): domain Eukaryota; kingdom Metazoa; phylum Chordata; class Mammalia; order Primates; family Tarsiidae; genus Carlito; species Carlito syrichta. The sequence continues at coordinate 5,353 of NW_007067976.1, read as the reverse complement.
TCCTCATGATTCTCCAAGATTTCACTTTGTTAGGGACAAAGCTTTCAATCATGGATTGACATTAGAGTTTGTGTTTTTTCTGGATTGTTTAATCCCTTAATTCACAAATAGAAGCAGGGCTGGCTCCACAAGGTAAAGGGAAAGAATTCCACCAACAGAGACCTGGAATCTGGAACAGATTCTTACTGTACAGCCAGGAACATCCTGTGTCTCAATAGTTGTATAATTGAGAAGAATAATGACAATTGTGCTACATACACCACAAGTCTCTTTAAACCAATGGCAACATAGGTGAAAGGCTTTCACAAACTTGTAAAAATCCCTCATAATTGTATGGTGTTTTATAATTTACAAAGGAGATTCACAGGCAGATTTCTCATGTAATTTTTACAATGTTTTGAGCTGGATAAAGTGAGAAATTATATTTACAAAGTATCTATGCATATGCTAAGAATGACGCTTAGCACAAACCATTTTACATATTAAAAATGGCCTTTAAAATTATGACTTTTCCTTGTTTTTATATTACATAAATGATCCAATACTCTCACAAGTGTTTTGATTTCTTGTCTTGTGTGCCTACTGTTTCCTATGCGGTCTTTCTCTACATTCTAGATTTTTTGTTACTAAAACAGAAGAGTGCTGATGTGCCACATGGAATATAAAAATTTCATTGCACTGAGATAAATCTAAAGTTTAAAATATGCATTAAGGTAATTAAGACTAAATTTTTTTATTAAGATAATTTGGTAAAATTATATAACATCTGATAAATGTCATCAAGTTTTTAATGCCATGGACTGTGGCAGGCAGATAATGGCCCCCAAGAGATGTCAACATCCAAACCCCAAGAACCTGTGAATATGTTACTCTGCATGACAGAAGGGACTTTCAGATACAATTCAACTTGACAATGTTGAGACAGTAGGCCCAATGGGATCACAAGGGTCCTTCAAACTATTAGAAAGCAGTGGAAGACAGAGTCAGAGGGAGATGGACAATGTGTGAATGGACTGAGAGATACAATGTTGCTGGCTTCAAAAATGGAGGAAAGGGGGCCATGAACTAGGGAATCTGGCAGTCTCCAGAAAACTGAAAAATGCAAGGAGACAGACTCTCCCCTAGAGCCACCACAAGGAAACACGGCCCAACGAAATCACTGATTTTAACCCAGGAGATCCTTGTCGAATTTCTAACTTACAGACCTATAAGACAATACATTTTTGTCTGTAATAAATTGCAGAGTCACCAAGTCTGCAGCAATTTATTACAGTAGCAATAGAAAATGGACAAGGGGGCTATTTACATTAATATCATTAAAAACAGGAAAAAATACATGCTACTCTTTTGTATTAAATCTTACTTCTAAACACAATGATTTTTGTTTTCTTCAAGGCTAATTGTGCTAATTCCCATTACTTCATTAATAATTTTTTGCTATTACCTCCTTCAGGATTCTGAAAAGAAGAGCATTTAGTATGGGACACACATTTTAAAACTGCAACCCACCAGATAGAGGGCTAAATACTTTTGATAAACTAAGGCTTACTTGGATGAAACATTTTACAAGTACAATGAGTTAATTAAATGAAATGCTCTTTGGAAAACACATGCAGAGTGGGCACTGCTGGGCTAGGAGAAGAAGCTTCTGCTAATCATAACTTCTGGCAAATGTTTACACATCGATAATGGAAAATTTCAATGTAGAGATTTCAGACTTGTTACCATGGATGTTGTTTGCTAACATTGATTATTTTTTCTGAGCCGCTTATAGAACCTCCAGTCTGCTACCTATCTGTTCTCTCATCAAAGCAGTTTTGGACCAGTAACTATTTCAGATGTCTCACTTGCATACGATGGTATGTTATTCACTAGGGTTGGATAGACACAGCTCCAATGCACGTAGCAGCATCCAGCTCCAACTTTTCTCCTCTTGGGAACAAAGAAATACACAGCATCTGTGTTATTTTAGCTCAATGTAGTCTTTCCAAAATGTGTACATATCTCAAAACACCACACTTTACAAGGTAAATATATACAACCTTTACTTGTCAATTAAAAATAAATTAATCTGAAAAAATATGTTATCAAAGTTGATTTATCACATTTAAAAAATAACACTTATCAGAACAAAGGCTTTTTACTTATAATTTTAAAAAATTTAAAATTCCTTTAAAAGTCATTTTACAGGTGACTTTTTAATTGTCATATCCAAATAGTTAGTAAAGTCCAGGACTCAAGGACTAAATTGAGTCTTAGATACTCAGTGAATGTTATTTGAATGAATGAACTGGTAATGTGTTAATGATACACCTCTCATTACTGTCACTTATTTTAGGTTTAACACTGATCAAACATTTGTTCTCTTACCCCATAGTACTAAAAAGTGAATACTTGTCCTTTAAGACAGCACCACTCTTGCATGAATCAATGCCAAATTGTTCCCCTGGCCTGAGAGAGGCCAATATCTTTTCCTCTGTCCTTGGGTCAATCCCAGCTCCTGTACTCTGGATGTCTCATCTGGCCTTCCTGGAGTTTTCCTCCATCTCTTATACTCTCTTTCTTCCAAACCTTTAATTTCTGCCTCATTGATAGATCGTGCTGCTCAATATACAAACAAGATCGTTTTTTATTACCAAATTTTTTGTTATCTTATATACAGGCTATCTAGTCTAATGAATTGCTACAATGGTTGCTTTTGTCATTTCCTTTTTAATCTAACTTCCTTCCACTCTGCATGCTTTTACAGAAAATTGTCTCCAAGTTCACCCTCTAACTTCCTCACAGCCTGTTCCAATGAACACGTGGCAGTTTACATGCTGCTTGTAATTGCCCCTTCTTTCCGAAAACTCATCTCTTTTGATTTTCATGATGTCAATCTCTATTATTCTCCTGAGTTTCTCACCACTCCTCACCACTCACCACTTTTGTTATACTCCTTTTTTTTTGCCCATACTTGAAAAGCTTGATTTATGTGTATGGGTTTCCCCTCTTCTTATTCTATGCATGCAATTTACCTAAATGATTTCCTCCATTGTTATGGCTTCAACTATTGCTAGCATGTTCTCATTACTCCCAAATCTCTTTCCATAACTTCAGACATCCAACTGCCTGTTGGGGAATTGATGAAGTGCACTTCCATCTCCACATACATAAAATTGATTTATCACATTAGGCTGTTATGCCTATTCTTTCTTACATAATTTCTGAGTCAGTAAATGATACCATCTTCTATCCTGTTGTTCTAGTCAGAATTGTAGGAGATAACTCCTTTCTCAGTCCACCCTAGAAAAATTACCATCTGTCATTCACTCGTCTACATCCAAATCATTAATGTTATTCTTTAGTCTCATTTTCCGCATAGTATGACACATATGGTTTCCCTCCTGATTTGGTATACTGATAAGAGAAGACCAACTGATTGCATAGATCTACAAATCAAATGAAAGAGAATGTCCACAGAGCAAAGCCAAAATAGAAGCTGTATGTCAATTCAAAGGTGTGAGCAGAGATGCAGAAACTACATATGAGATAACAGAAAGAAAGAGAGGGCTTTGACTGTAGGGGAAAAAAATCCCATTGGCTTTGGATTGCCTACCTGCACTGTTAGGAGAACATCTGCAGCTTAGGAGGGCATGTGGATACTTAGTTTCAGGTATCTCAAGATGTTTGCAGTTTTTCTTTCTGCCTTTCCAACTGGCCTTAGCTTTTTAATACACTCTCCCACTGCTGCCAGAGTAACGCGCAATATAAAATTCACTCAACAATGACTATATCAGACCTTTCTAAAATCTTCAACATCTCACTGATAAGTAAATGTTTAAGGCCCAGATCTTCTGCACATCTGGAAGGGGGTTGTGACTTGGCTTAGCCTTCATTTCCAGTGTGCTTTGTTTTGTCCTTTCTAATCATGTATGCAGCTACCCCTAGCAAAAACAAATACTGTTCATTGTCCCAAGTGTGCTGCATTTTATATTTTCTACCTCCTCTCTCTGAATACTGTTATACCTCTACTGACCTTGACAGAATCAACTCAGAAAAGCTCTTCTACAGAAAAACACTGCTACACCACACTCCACGCATCCAGTGCACTCCCATGAGTTCTCTCTACTGTGTGATCTGATCTACTCTCTTGCCACACTGTGCATCATGTGAGAACAGGAATTATACTTATTGTCTATTTATCTACCATTTTTTCTATCTTATCATCTTTTTTTCTTTCTCTATTCTCTACTTGCTTGCACATTTCCTGGTGCACATAAGGTACTCCATTCATGTTTGTAAAATGATAATCAAACATCTTTACAATTTTTAAAAATAAAGTTTAGTTATAGCTAGATGAGTTCTTGGAAGAAAGAATGGGTCCTAAATAATTTACTCTTTCTCACAGAGCTTGATAGCATGACATGTATAACAGTTACCAGGCAAATAAAGAAA
>NW_007067976.1:0-704 GCF_000164805.1 Carlito syrichta | reverse complement strand
CACCTCAGCCTCCCAAAGGCGCGGGATTACAGGCTGAGCCACCGAGCCCGGCTCTTTACAATTTTTAAAAATGAAGTTTAGTTATAGCTAGATGAGTTCTTGGAAGAAAGAATGGGTCCTAAATAATTTACTCTTTCTCACAGAACTTGATAGTATGACATGCATAACAGTTACCAGGCAAATAAAGAAATAAAGAAATGTGGGGAAAAAAGCACAACTAATGAGAATGTACACTTTGGTGAAAAAAATTCGAGTTCAAATCCTTGTTCCATCCTTGGAAGAAGAACCGAAACAATAAAACCTTGACATAACATTCTCCAGCTATCTTTCTTCCATAAAGTCTTCATTTGCTTCTTTATGCACTTTTTCCAAATAACTTTTTTCTTTTATACTTTGTTTTATACTTTGTTTCCCCTCTTTTCTTGCCTTTCTCTTGCTTGGAGTGACCACGGGTGCAGATTCATGTGCCAAACATGTATGTATGGAGTATACAAGCATGGATGGTTTGCTCACTACAAGACCTGAGTACAACTGAGAAGAACTAGAAACCCAAACTAAGGCAGTGGATTCAAACACAAGTCATCAATGCAGGCACCAATACAATAACATAAAATATAAGAATAGTTTGAATAGAGAATAACACTATAGTTGTTATAATTTGACTTTTTCTTGTTTTAATTTTTGTAGATCCTCACTGTTCTGTT
>NW_007067975.1:31821-51293 GCF_000164805.1 Carlito syrichta | reverse complement strand
TACAGAACACTGCTCAAAGAAATCAAAGATGACACAAACAAGTGGAAAAATATTCCATGCTCATGGATTGGAAGAATCAACATTGTTAGGATGTCCATTCAACCCAAGGCAATCTACAGATTTAACGCAATATTCATTGTTTACCATCAGCATTTTTCTCAGACCTGGAAACGACAGTACAGGAATTCATATGGAAACATAAGCAACCACGGATGGCCAAAACAATCCTCAGCAAAAAAAACAAAGCGGGAGGTATCACACTCCCAGATTTAAACTTTATTATAAAGCTACAATAATCAAACAACATGGAATTGGTACAAGCACAGGCATATAGACCAATGGAACAGGATAGAGATTCCGGAAGCAAAACCTCAATTTCTCAACCAACTCATCTTCAACAAAGCCTCCACCACTAATCACTGGGAAGAGGAGAACCTATTCAGTAAATGGTGCTGGGAAAACTAGCTGACCACATGCAGAAGATTAAAATAAGACCTCTACCTATCCCCATACACAAAAATCAACTCTAAATGGCTCAAAGGCCTAAATGTAAAACCTCAAACTATAAGAACTTTAGAAAATGCAGGAGTCATTCTTATAGAAATTATAACTGACAACCAACTTCTGATCAAAACCCCAAGTGCCCAGGCATAAGAGATAAGATAGACAAGTGGGATCTCATCAAACTGACAAGCTTCTGCAAAGCCAAAGAAGCCATCAAGAGAGCAGGGAGACAGCCCACAGACTGGGAAAAAATATTTGCCAACTGTATGTCTGGCAAAAGTCTAACATCTAGAATCTGCCAGGTACTCAAATGTGCTGAAAATTAAAAAAAAAAAACAGACCCATTATAAAGTGGACAAAAGATATGAATAGATACTTCTCAAAAGAAGACATACAAGCAGCCAACAGATACATGAAAAAATGCTCAACCTCACTAGTCATCAAAGAAATGCAAGCCGGGCTCAGTGGCTCAGCCTGTAATCCCGCGCCTTTGGGAGGCTGAGGTGAGTGGATTGCCTGAGCCCGCGGGTTCGAGACCCACCTGGGCAGCGAGACCTCATCTCTACAATAAATCAAAAAATCAGCCGGGCGTGGTAGCGCATGCCTGTAATTCCGGCTACTTGGAAGGCTGAGGCGGAAGGATCGCCAGAGCCCAGCAGGTCGAGGCTGCGGTGGCCGGGAGCGGCCGCTGCACTCCAATCTGGGCGACAGAGTGAGACTCCAACTCAAAAAAAAAAAAAAAAAAAAAAGAAATGCAAATTAAACCACATCGAGATACCACCTAACTCCAGTCAGGATGGCCATCACCAATAACTCCAAAACAACAGATGTTGGAGAGGATGCCAGGAAAAGGGAACACTTCTACACTGTTGGTGGGAGTGTAAACTAGTACAACCTCTGTGGAAATCAATGTGGCAATTCCTAAAAGCTCTAAAAATCGACCTTCCATATGACCCCACAATCTCCCTACTGGGAATATACCCTGAAGAACTCAAATCACTCTATGAAAAAGATACTTTAGAATGTGTATATTTATAAATGTATGTCTTCATTCCTGGGTACTAATTGGCAGATGTCTTTACATATTTCAATACAGAAACAGTAACATTCAATAGTGTGCTGTCAGAGTGTGCTTAGCTCATGTGGATATACCCACACTGTTAAACGATGTCTAAACATTAATCATTAAAACATTTTTGATGACCTGTGGAAAAGAAAAAGAAAAAGATACCTGCACACACATGTTTATTGCAGAATTATTCATAATAGCAAAAACATAGAACCAACCATGCTGCCCATCAAAAGAGGACTGGATAAAAAAAAAGTGGTACATATACATGATGGAATATTATGCAGCCATAAAGAAGGACAAAATTATAAACTTCACAACAATTTGGATGGACTTAGAGTCTATAATACTGGTTGGTCTATCACAGAAACAAAAAACTGAGTATCACATGCTCTCACTATAAGCAGAACTTGAACAATTATTGTAATACTATAAGAAAAGGATTGGGAGTAGCAGGAAACTGGCAGGGGGAGTGGAGGGGAGGTGAGATTGGCAGTGGTGAGAATCTGTGGGAGTAGGGGGCATACCTCATCAACAAGGGTACCTGCATAATGAACATCTGTATACCTAACCCTGAATTGTACCCCACATCTTTAAAATTAAAAATTAAAAAAATACAGTAAAAATAAAAATAAATAGCCCTCTGTCCCAGTACATGTATTTCTTATTTGGGATTATCTAGTCAGTGAAATTATAAGGTGTTTTTCTCTGTAATACATGTATGTACTCTATTAAAAGTGGCAAATATGAAAAATAAATAGAGAAGCTAACAGGACTGAGAAAGCTACCCAATAGCTACAGAGAGGATGTTAAAAAGAAAGACTCAAATTCGTAGCACAGAATCCCAGAAAAGTTTAGCATCAGAAACTATGAGAAAGTGGCTGAAACATGGGGCTGAAAATAGGGAGAAGGATTGAGCGTTTGTTTTTAAAATGCAATAAAGCCAGTCATGGCGGCAAGCACCGTCAACCCTAGCTACTCAGGAGGCTGAGGTAGGAGACTCGCTTGAGCCCAATAGTTCAAGGTTGCATTGAGTTATGATCATACCACTGCATTCCAGTATAGGTGACAGAGCGAGATTCTGTCTCTAAAAATAAAAAATACAAAAAAGTATTTCTAGGAAGTTTGTCTACAGGATAAACAAAAAATAAAAATAATAAAGAAATAAAGCAATAAGATGTCCAGGTCTCCTCTATTCTCATCAGTGGATTACCGCTTCCCCGCAGAGACAGGGGACTGAAGCTTTAGCCTGTAATGGCATCTACCCCGAAGGCCCCCAGGTTCAAGGCCACCAGCAACAGCCAGAGGCAAGGAGTAAGAGTTGTACCAGAAACAGAGAAATTAAGAACAAGTCTACCACCACATCCCAGCAATTCTGGCACACAGCTCCAAGCACAATGGCAACTAGGCACATTTCCTTCCTGGGCAGAACATTGAGCGATTTGTCTCTAAAGATACTGAGGATCCTAGAGGAAGGATCTATAGAGAGGACATTTTGCATTCTCCAGCATAATGGCTGAGTCCCTATCCAATCACCATACAGAAAAAGTACATTTCACAAACTCAGCACCCACACACAAAGCTCCTGACAAACTTTGTGGTACTTCACGCTTAAGTATGAGAGGAGACAAGCATCACCAGACATGTAGGGAAAGACCAAAAATGTACCCAGGAAAAAGAAAACCAACAGGAAGCAGAAACAACACTGGAAACAGAGGAAAACATTCCCCCAAGTCTATACTATCTGAAGAGAGGAAAGAAAAAATAATATGGCCATGAAACAAAAATCAACACTAGCAGAACAGAAATAACTTTTGTAATTCTAAGATATTAGCTAAATGGGCTGGGCATGGTGGCTCACGCCTATAATCCCAGCAGTTTGGGAGGCCAAGGTGAGAGGATTGCCTGAGCCCATGGATTCGAGAACAGCCTGGTCGACTTGGCAAGACCTCATCTCCAGAATAAATTTTTTTAAAAATTAGCTGGGCATGGTGGCACATGCCTGTAGTTCCAGCTACTTGAAAGGCTGAGGTGGAAAGATCACCTGAGCCCAGCAGATAGAGGCTGTGGTGGCTGTGAGTGTGCCACTGCACTCTAGCCTGGGTGACAGAGTAAGACTCCAACTCAAAATAAAAAAAAGAAGATTCTAAAAGCTTCCAAAGGGCAAATAAGTCACATACAAAGAATAGGGAATCGTAGCTGGGTGTGGTGACTCATGCCTATAATCCCAGCACTTGGGAGGCCGAGGCAAGAGGATTGCCTGAGCCCAGGTATTCGAGACCATCCTGGGCAACTTGGCGAGACCTTGTCTCTGCAATAAATAAAAAAGTTAGCAGTAGTGGTGGTGCATGCCTGTAGTTCCAGCTACTTGGAAGGCTGAGGTGGAAGGATCGCCTGAGCCCAGCAGGTCGAGATTGCAGTGGCCATGAGCGTGTGACTGCACTCCAGCCTGGGTGGCAGAGTGAGACTCCGACAAAAAATAAAATCGTATCAACATCCCTCAAAAACAACACAACAGGCTCAAAGACAATGTAGAAATGCCTTGAAAACTGTGAGGGAAAATCACTTTCAACCTAGGAATCCACACCTAACCAAACTGTGAGTCATATGTGATGGCACAATGAATATTGGTCAGATATTTGGGATCTCAAAAGATATTCCTACCATGTACCCATTCCTGGGAAACAACTTGTGGATGAGCCTCATTAAAACAAGGAAATAAACCAAGAAAGTGGAAGTCAGCAGAATTCCATAAAAGGAGGATCCAGACCAAGAGCTAGGCAGAGGGCCATCCCAGAACAACAGCTCAGCAGAGCAACTGCTGGTCCAAATTGGTGCAGGAAGACAGAAGGGAGATGACCAGTGCTATTCTGTGTAATTAAAAAAAAAAAACTGGAAATCTCCAGGGCTTACAGCAGCAAAGATCATTCAAGTTCATGGATCTACACTCTGGCTAGCATTCCATCAGTGCAGCTTGTTTGGGTCCAGGTGTTCTCTCCATGTTTCCTCATTCTTCCGGAACCAACAGCTACCCAGGCCATGTTTTAATCATGGTGAATTAAAGAAATTCGAGAAGCAAGCCAAATGATATACAAGCACATTTCAATCCTCTGCTCCTCCCATGTCTATTAACATCCTTGGGCGAAAGCGAGTCATGGGGGCAAGCTCAACATCAATGGGGCAGGGAAGTATACTCCCCGTACTGTAGTGGGAGATACTGTCAAGTCACATGGCAAAAAGCATAGGTACAGCATTCCAGAATCGAAAACTGGGGATAGCAATCCACTCTAGGCCATGCATAGTGGCTCACACCTGTAATCCCTGCACTTTAAGAGGCTGAGGCAGGATTCCTTGAGCCCAGGAGTTCAAGACTAGGTAAACTGCTGGGTGCAGTGACTCAAGCCTGTAATCCCAGCAGCTTGGGAGGCCAGGGTGGGGGAATTGCCTGAGCCCACGGGTTTGAGAACAGCCTGGGGAACTTGGTGAGACCTCATCTCTACAATAAATAAAAAAAAGTAGCCAGATGCGGTAGCGCCCACCTGTAGTTCCAGCTGCTTGGAAGGCTGAGGTTGAAGGTTCGCCTGAGTCCAGCAGGTCGACGCCAGGGTGGCCGTGAGCATGCTACTGCACTCCAGCCTGGGCGATGGAGTGAGACTCCAATTCAAAAAAAAAAAAAAAAAGCTTTATCACCAATACTGTTGAAGGTACAAAGTATGATGTTGTGTTTTTAAAACCATGAGCATTTGGCCAGGCGCGGTGGCTCTCGCTTATAATCCCAGCACTTTGAGAGGCCAAGGTGAGAGGATTGCGTGAGCCTGGTGTTCAAGACCAGCCTGGGCAACTTGGCAAGACGTCGTCTCTACAATAAATCAACAAATTAGCCAGGCATGGTGGCACGCACCTGTAGTTCTAGTTACCCTGACTCAAAAAAACAAAACAAAACAAAATGGGCATTTAATGTTGTTGAGGAAAAAAAAAACAAAAACCAGAAGTGATCAAAAGAGTAGGACTCTGAATGCTAAGAAATTTTAGAAATACTTTTACCAATTAATTTGCTTAATTTTCTCTTTATTGCTTGCATGTACAAGCATGATATATAATAAATTATACATCTAAAATCTAAAAGAGTTCTTTCAATGAGTATAAAATAAAAATTATAAATGATAAGAAAGCATTGTGCTTTTTTGGTCATTTTTTTTCTTTCCCAGTTGTATGTAAAATTTTGTCTTAGCCTAGGCAACAGAGTGAGATGTTGTCTCTACAAAAAAATTTAAAATTAGCCGGGTGTGGTGGTGCACACCTGTAGTCCCAGATGCTCAGGAGACTGAGGTGGTAGTATCACTTGAGCCCAAGAGTTTGAGGCTGTAGTGAGCCATGAGCATGCCACCGCATTCCAGCCTGAACAGAGTGAGACTCCAGTTCAAAAAATATTTATATATGTCTTACACTCTGTGATGTTTTACATTTAGTACAATATGGCATATTGAGATACTAGAGGTAGACACACTGAGGGCTTGGGTGACATGAGTGATAAATGTTCATAATAAGAGGCAATAAATGGTCTAAAATCCATATATCAAGAAAGCACAGGCTGGGCGCAGTGACTCATGCCTGTATCCCAGCACTTTGGGAGGCCTAGGCGAGAGCATTGCCTGAGACCAGGGGTTTGAGACCAGCCTGGGCAACTTGACCTTACTAAATCAAAAAATTAGCCGGATGTGGTAGCACATGTCTGTGGTTCCAGCTATTTGGAAGGCTGAGGTGGAAGGATCACATGAACCCAGCAGGTCAAGGCTGTGGTGGCCATGATTGTGCCACTGTACTCCAGCCTGGGCAACAGAATGAGACTCCAACTCAAAAAGGAAAAGAAAGCACAGGGTAAACATATGTGACAGCAAAAATATGCTGCCTAGGAGTAAATCCCAGCTCTGCCATTTGTTAGTTCTGTGACATTATGTAAATTACCTACTATATAAGGTCATTACAAGGATTAAACAATATATGCAGAACACAAGGACAGACCTGACATGTGCTAAGCATTCAATAAGTGTTAGCTATAATAAATATATAATATATAATTTATATAGAACGAAGTATACATCTAAAGCCTAAAATAGCTCTTTCAATGAATATAAAATAAAAATTATAAATGATAAGAAAGCACTGTGCTTACTGATATTTGTTTACTTAAATATTAATATATAGCCGGGCTCGGTGGCTCAGCCTGTGATCCCGTGCTTTGGGAGGCCGAGGTGAGTGGATTGCCTGAGCCTGCGGGTTCAAGACCCGCTGGGAAACTTGAGGAGACATCATCTCTACAATAAATCAAAAAATTAGCCGGACGTGGTAGTGCCCGCCTGTAGTTCCAGCTACTTGGAAGGCTGAGGCGGAAGGATCGCCGGAGCCCAGCAGGTCGAGGCTGTGGTGGCCAGGAGCGGCCACTGCCCTCCAGTCGGGGCGACAGAGTGAGACTCCAACTCAAAAAAAAAAAATTAATATATAGAACTCAATACGAAACGAAACAGGTAAAATGGTTTGAAGAGTGGAATCTCAGAATAGAAAGGAGTAGAGAGAGGACTGATGTTTTTCATGATGTCTTGATTTTGAGAAATATATATGTAAATGGGTCATACACCTAAATATAAATGCAAAACTATAGAACTCCTAAAAGATAATATGGGAAAAAATCTAGATGACCTTGGGTTTGATTTTTTTTTTTAAACACATCACCAAAAGCACAATTCATGAAAGAAAAAAATGTATGTTAGACTTTATTAAAATTAGAAACTTTGGGCACAGTGGCTCACGCCTATAGTCCCAGCACTTTGGGAGGCTGAGGCAAGAGAATTGCTTGAGTCCAAGAGTTTGAGACCAGCCTAGGCAACGTAGCAAGACCTCATCTCTATAATAAAAGAATAAATGAATAAGTAAAATTAGAAACTTCTATTCTGGCCAGGTGCAGTGGTTCATGCTTATAATCTTAACACTTTGAGAGTTCCAGGCAGAAGAATTGCTTGAGCCTGGGAATTTGAGGCCAGCCTAGGCAACATGGCAAGACCTCGTCTCCACAAAAAAAAAAAAATAATAATAATAATGAAATTAGCCAGGCATGGAGGCATGTGCCTGTACTCCCAGATACTTGGGAGGTAGAGGCAGAAGAATTACCTGAGCCCAGGAGGTCAAGGCTATGGTGAGCTGTGATCATGCCACTGCACTCCAGCTGGACAACAGAGTGAGACTCAGAGTCAAAAAATAAAAATAAATAAAATTAGAAACTTCCGTTCTGCAAAAGATATTGTTGAGACAATGAAAAGACAAGTCACAGACTGGGAAAAAAATATCTATAAAACACATATCAGATAAAGGACTGATATCTAAAATGTGCCCCTCAAAAAATATTAATTAATTAATTAATTTTTTGAGTCAGAGTCTCACTGTCATCCAGACTAGAGTGCAGTGGCATGCTCATGACTACCGCAGCCTCTACCTGCTGGACTCAGGTGATCCTTCTGCCTCAGCCTTCCAAGTAACTGGAATTATAGGTGTGTGCCTCCACACCCAGCTAATTTTTAAATTTACTGTAGAGATGAGGTCTCACCAAGTTGCCTAGGCTGAACTTGAACCCAGGTCTCAGGCAATCCTCTTGCTGCCTCCTCCCAAAGTGCTGGGATTACAGGCATGAGTCACTGAGCGCAGTCAAAAAAAAAAAATCTTTAAAGTTCAACAATAAGAAAGCAGCTACTTCCTAAAATAGAATAAAATAAGGAAAGAACACAGCCACCTTGATTTAAAAGTTAGCAAAAGATCAGAACAGACCCTTCACTAAAGAAGTTGTGCAAATAGCAAATAAACACATGAAAAGCTACTCAGCCAGGCGTGGTGGCTCAAGCCTGTAATCCCAGCACTTTAGGAGGCGGAGGCGAGAGGATTGCCTGAGTTCAGCGGTTCGAAATCAGCCTAAGCAACATGGTGAGACCTTGTCTCTATAATAAATCAAAAAAATTAGCCAGGCGTGGTGGCATATGCCTGTGGTTCAAGCTACTTGGAAGGCTGAGGCGGAAGGATCACCTGAGCCCAGTAGGTCGAGGCTGCGGTGGCCGTGAGTGTGCCGTTGCACTCCAACCTGGGCGACAGAGTGAGACTCCGACTCAAAAAAAAAAAAAGAAAAGAAAGAAAAAGGAAAGATGCTCAACATCATATGTCATCAGGGAATTGCAAACCAAAACAACAGTGAGATGCCACCACATGCCTACTAGAACAGCTTGAATCCAAAACTTTGGTAACGCGAACTCACTAAGGCACCTGGGATACCCAACATTTCCTGCCACTTAGCATTTATCATATCATAGGGAACTGGTGTGATGTCTTATGGGAGTTTAACATGATCAAAGTCCCTGTGGACTAAATTGTGGCACAGAGACAGAGAGATAACACGGCCCTTGAAGTCAAGTAGTGAAGATTTACTTCTGCCTCTGCCAGGATAAAGAAAACTACTTCTGGTCTTCTTTGCTTATAGAAATAGATTTTTAAAACATTCTTGCCAGTTAATAACCTTATTACAGGTGGCAGAGTCTCTGTTGATTTGCTCTAGTGAAGAAGCCGCATCTGGAAGAATAGCGAAATTGGAGCCTCATCTGTCTTAACCTTTAATAATCCACTGTCATTCTCAAAGGCCCCTGACTCCTGCATGAGCTAACCAAGTGAGTTAAATAGGTAAGTAACAGGAATTTTCACCTCTGAATTTTCAGGTGTTTGATGGTTGAACGAATCTTGGATTTGTCTCAGCCATGCACTATGACTCTTTGTTTATAAGTTTGTTTGCTTTTTTATGTTTTGGGGTTTTTTTTTTAGTTGAGGTCTCCCTCTGTCTTCTAGGCAGAAGTGCAGTGGCACAGTCATGGCTCACCACTGCCTCACAGCCTGGACCTCCTGGGATCAGGCAATCTTTCTACCTCAGCCTACTGAGGAGCTGGGACTACAGACACATGCCACCATGTCCCACTAATTTTTTTTTTTTTTTTGGTAGAGACAGGGTCTCACAATGTTGCCCAGTGAGCCTTGGACTCCTGGGCTCAAGTAATCCTCCCACTTTGGCCTCCCAAAATCCTGGGATTACAGGTGTAAGCCACCACAACTGGCCTGTTTATAATTTTGATAAAGAGGAAATAATTAGGGTTTTCACTTGGCCCTTTCAACCATGATAGTCATATTCTGTGTACTAGAGATACAGATAGAGATTCTGCCATTTGCTGGAGCATGCCAGGGTGTGATTTCAGTTACGAATGTGAAGACCATTAAGTCAGTGGGGATTGGAGCATGATGAGACTTGGCTTCCCCTTGCCGGAGACTCCCTGGTGGGGAAGTCTTTCTGTGGTCTTCAAGCAAGAGAGAAGCAGACCAATTAGAAAGGAAAATGTGCTCTCTCTCTCTCCCCCCATATATGTATATATATATATATTTTTTTTTTGAATCGGGGTCTTACTCTGTCCACTATGCTGGAGTGCGGTGGCACGATCATGGCTCACTGTAGCCTCGACCTCTTGGGTTCAGGTGATCCTTCCACCTCAGCCTCTTGAGTAGCTGGGACTACAGGTGCATGCCACCATGCTCAGCTAATTTTGTAGAGATAAGGTCTCGCTATGTTGCCCAGGCTGGTCTCAAACTCCTGGGCTCAAGCAACCCTCTCACCTCAGCCTCCCAAAATACTGGGATTACAGACATGAGCCACCGTGCCTGGCCCAAGGGCTGTATTTTTAGCGGGAGTTAAGGATCATGACCCAGATGACTAGTTGCCTGCTGTGGTAGACAGCGTCTCCATGGCTCCCAACATTCCCTGCCTCCTAGGGCTCATGCTCTTGTGTCATCCTTGGGTGTGGGCAGGACCTACTAATTTACTTCTTTTTTTTTTTCTTGGAGTTGGAGTCTCCCTCTGTCACCCAGGCTGGAGTGCAGTGGCACATTCACAGGCACCGCAGCCTCTACCTGCTGGGCTCCAGCAATCCTTCTGCCTTAGCCTTCCAAGTAGCTGAAACTACAGGCATGTGCCACCACACTCGGCTGATTTTTTTCATTTATTGTGGAGACAAGGTCTTGCCATATTGCTCAGACTGGTCTCAAACCCTTGAGCTCAGGCAGTCCTCTTGCCTCCACCTCCCAAAGTGCTGGGATTACAGGTATGAGCCACCACACCAGCCTAATTTACTTCTAAGGAACAGAATATAGCCAAAGTTATGGAAGTCGGGTGTTTTTTGTGTTTGTTTTTTTTTTTTGTTTTTTTGAGTTGGAGTCTCACTCTGTCGCCCAGACTGGAGTGCAGTGGCCGCTCCCGGCCACCGCAGCCTCGACCTGCTGGGCTCCGGCGATCCTTCCGCCTCAGCCTTCCAAGTAGCCAGAACTACAGGTGCACGCTATCACACCCAGCTAATTTTTTGATGTAGAGATGAGGTCTCACCATGCTGCCCAGGTTAGTCTCGAACAAACCTTAGAGAGAAAAGCCTTCCAAGTAGCTGGAACTACAGGTGCGCGCTACCACGCCCGGCTAATATTCGATTTATTGCAGAGACAAGGTCTACGAACCCGCAGGCTCAGCCAATTCACTCACCTCCGCCTCCCAAAGCGCTGGGATTACAGGCTGAGCCACAGAGCCCGGCCTCATTTTCTCTTTAAGCTTTCCATACCACCTCACAATCCATATCCCTCATTCCCCGCACACTGACCTCTGACAGTCCCCAAGTCTGTGCTGTCAGTGGACACTTCATTTCAGGTAACCACTGGTAGTCAGCTGATGAACTGTTTTGCTACTAAATGCCACTCCATCTGTGGGTTTTTACTGTCTTTAGTCCCCACGGGGCCACACAACCATTCCCACGGCGCCACACACAGATTCCAGGCGTTTCTCTGAGAGTCTGATACCCTCAGCCAATCGAGTACCAATTTCTACATTAGTCAGAGTCATTAGTTACAAGTAACAAAAACAAATTTCATCTTATTTAAGCAAAAAAATATTAAATTTATAAAAGATATTAGATGTCTCAGGGAATTACTGAAAACAACTGGAGAACTGAACACACACATGAAATCAGAACAACACCCTAAGTTAAGCTACAGTATTGTCACCACTAGGACAGTGCTGCCACCACTGCCCCTCAATGCTGCCAAGAACAATCTCTGTAGGGTCCTTGCTGCCCCTGAACTAGTCTTGCTGCAACACCACAGTCCCTGGGGAGAGTTCTTATGGTCCCTGAGTCTTCACTTGCTGAATGGCTGGTTCTTTAGCTTAGTCTGTGATCAGCGTACATGATTGGTTGAGACAAAGTCAAGTGTCTACACCACGATTGTAAGACAGGTTCAGAAAGCATCTGGCATCTATTAGGTGGAGGAATTTCCCTAATTTAGAAGTGGTTTCAGATGACAGATGCCAAAAGAGAAGAGTAACGATAGTCAGCTCTCTCTTTCTTTCCTTCTTTCTTTCTTTCTTTCTTTCTTTCTTTCTTTCTTTCTTTCTTTCTTTCTTTCTTTCTTTTTTGGTGGCATGCACCTGTAGAGTTCCAGCTACTTAGAAAGCTGAAGAGCTCTTTCTTACTGTCAGGCCAGGGTGCCAAGGGTGGCTGGAAGAGTCACACATCCCTGATTCCTCTAGATATTTCCAGATATCCCCATTTCATCTATCAGACATTCACCATTTCCTAATCAATGCATTCACTTTAGGGTGTGGCAGGCACTTTGACCATGACCCGTCTACAAAGTGCATTGATTAGTCTCCTGCAGCAGTCTCAGATTGCTGGCCCCAGGCAGAGGCTTCTTCACCAGAGTTACAAATTGTCGTACTCCTTTGCTTATCCATCTTGAAGCTCCTTCCTGAGGTTTTCAGATGTAGATGATACATTCTAACATTTTACCATTTTCTTTTCTTTTCTTCTTTTTTTTTCTCTGAATTAGAGTCTCACTCAGTCGCCCAGACTGGAGTGCAGTGGCACACTCCCGGCCACCGCAGCCTCGACCTGCTGGGCTCTGGCGATCCTTCCACCTCAATCTTTCAAGTAGCTGGAACTACAGACACGCACTACCATGACTGGCTACTTTTTGATATATTGTAGAGATGAGGTCTCGCCAAGTTGGCCAGGCAGGTCTCGAACCTGCGGGCTCATGCACCACTCACCTCGATCTCCCAAAGCGCAGGATTACAGGCTGAGCCATCGAGCCCGGCTTCTTCTTCTTTTTTTTTTTTAATCAGAGTTTCACTCTGTTGCCCGGGCTGGAGTGCAGTGGCACAGTCACAGCTCACTGCAGCCTCGACCTCCTGGGCTCAGGCAATCCCTATGTCTCATCCTCCAGAGTAGATGGGACTAAAAGTATGTGCCACCACACCTGGTTAATCTTTTTTTTTTTTTTTTGTAGAGATGAGGTCTCGCTATGTTGCCCAGGCTGGTCTTGAGCTCCTGGACTCAAGTAATCCTCCTGTCTCAGCCTCCTAAAGTGCATGAGCCGCAGTGCTCTGGCCTACCATTTTCTTACTTAATCCTCTGAAGCTGTAACCACAGGTCAGGGGTGTGGGGCAGGTTGCTCTAAGAAACCACCTGCAGTAATTTTTCTGGTCATTCCATTATCCCCTAACAAGGATGGTACGTTTCTTGCCTCGGATGCATCTCACCACCTCCCCTCAACACCAACAAGGGCCAGCTCCATATTTTAGGTTCCACCATTTGCATCGCTACACGATTGTACCAAGTTTTCACTGGAATTCCTTCATTTGGAAATGACAGAATTTCAACTGGAACTAGGTTAAACATGAAGAATGTATTGGGTAATAAAATCCAATAAAGGGCTGAACAACTAATTTGCAAAAAAATGGTAAGGATGTCTCAGGAATAACTGGAACTAAGGACCTCAATTCTAACACAATCCTTTTTATCTTTCGCCATAACATGTTATTACTTCTTTCGTCACTGCGGTCACCTTTCTTCTCTTCCTGATCGAGAACCTGGCTGCAAACAGTTCCTGAGCTTGGTCATAGCTTTTGCCATTCAACAAAGAATGATTTGTTTCTAAGTTCAAGTAAGTGTAAATGGTGAGAAGGGTTTTATGGACCCATCTTTGAAAAGGGTCCACACCTGGAACAATCATGACTGAGAGCAGGATTAAGTAAAAGCCATGGTCCCCAGGCAGCCATGTAGATGGAGGTGACAGTTCCCAAGAGGAAAAAGTGGTGCTGGGATGAGCCCCCCATAGATGCTCACTATGGCAGCCCTTAGGTAGATCCTTTCCAATGCATAATAACCAGGATAAGCTTGCCAATGTATGACATGGCAGGTAGAATGAAATATAATTTTCTTCCCCCTTTTTAAAAGTCAATAGAAGTTCTATGTGCTCTGTTACTCCTGATCTTGAATATATAATCCCTGGACACGGACTCCTGTCTTTGCGCGATAACAACATTCCATCCACAAGATTTTGGAAGGTATCAGGGCCCCAAATAACTAAAACATTCTAAGGAGAAGTCCCCCCCATAGATAAGTTCCCATGTGCCCACCAGACTAGGAGACCCTCAGGAAAACCTCCAGGATTAATTTATCACCCGGGAGTGATGGCTCATGCCTCTAATCCCAGCAGTTTGGGAGGTCAAGGTGGGAGGATTGCTTGAGATTAGGAGTTTGAGACCAGTTTAGGCAACCTCATGAGACTTCATTTTTACAAAAAATATATTAATTAATTAATTAATTAACCAGATGTGGTGGCATGTGCCTGTAGTCCCAGCTACTTGAGAGGCTGAGGTGGAAAGATTGCCTGAGCCCAGGAGGATGAGACAGACTACAGTGAGCCTGTGTGACAGAGTGAGACTTCAACTCAAAAAAAAAAAAATGTATCCCCGTGTGCCTAGTGCCTCATGAGGGTCCATCATCAATAGGACACCCAAAAGATTTTTGTAGAACTAGATTAAGATGTTTCCTTGGCTGGGCGCAGTGTCTCATGCCTATAATCTCAGCACTTTGGGAGGCCGAGGTGAGAGGATTGCCTGAGCTCATGGGTTCGACACCAGTCTGAGCAACTTGGCAAGACCTCATCTCTACAATAAATTAAAAACATTAACCGGGCATGGTGGTGCGTGCCTGTAGTTCCAGCTACTTGGAAGGCTGAGATGGAAGGGTCACCCAAACCCAGCAGGTCGAGGCTGCGGTGGCTGTGAGCGTGCCACTGCCCTCCAGCCTGGGCGACAGAGTGAGGTCCAACTCAAAAAAAAAAAAAGATGTTTCCTTGTTCCTCAGGAATCCCTGAGACCTAGCCATTTTGGGCCCTGGAAAGTCCTGATGCTAAAGGCTAAAACAAACGTGGAAATTAGTGGAAGCCTGGGTGGGCTAAGGTGCTGGTGAGAAGAAGAGAATGGTCAACAGTTGTCCCCATAACAGAGGGATGAACAAAAGACTGATGGTTCTGATAGAAAGGTCAGGAGAATATACAGTAAATGTGTTTGCCTCCAGCCTTCCCTGAACCAGACAGACACTGCGGGAGAGAACAGGGATTTGGAAGAAGGTGGCTCATAAGTTGGTAGGTAAATGGGGGTGAAAGGGGTTCCAGTCCTCAAGCAGGACCAGACAGTGGTAACTTTTCACTGATAGATCAGCTCCATAACTTACTAGAAGTCAGACTTGGATCTCTGATCAAGCTTTGCTTCCAATCATAATTGTACAATTATGCCACATTGCTTTTGAGTGTCAAAAGATGTGTTTCAAAGAGAGGGAAGAGAGACAGACTGACAAGAGTGCCCTGGAGAAATAAACCAGCAGGGTGGCCACGCCCTGAACCCAGAGATCCTTGCTCAGAGCCCTGAAGGGCAGCTAAGATCAGTGGTGTCCCATCACTCACTCACACACACGTGTTCACAAGTGCTCATGTGTGCAGCTGACTTCCAAATTCCACCCCCACCACCACCAACAACATCTGAAAGACCTGTCTGTGTAGGGCTGAACCCAAGAGTGGACAAGGTTTAAAACACTCTCTTGGGGTGCTTCTCAGCTCTGCTCATCAGCAGATACAAACAGCTGCTTGCATAGAGAGGAGCCCCAAGTCCACAGTCCTGAGGCCTGGGAAGGCCAGCTCCTGCCCAGCAGACCCTGTAATGTGCATCTTACCACAAGGCCTCTAGACACCACTGCCATTTGTTAGATGACCTCTGAAGGTGTCAAGCCTTTAGAGCTTGTGTGGATCAGAACTCTTGGTTGCAAGTGTCAGAAGCCCAGCCTAAAGTAGTTTAGACAGTAGGAAATCTATTGGCTCAAGGACCAAACTATAGAAAAGACAGGGCTGGAGTGTGGTCTCTGAGTTATCGGGAACCAGGGCTTGAGCAGTCTTGGGCTCTCTCTCTCTCTCCCCTGGTATCTCTGCTTGTCCCTCATGCAAACTTCAGTCACTCCTCGGCTGGTCAGCTTTGTCACTGGAGAAGGGATGGAGGTTGACCCACGAGGGAGGAAGCCTCCTGTCTTTGGGAAATAGTCTTCAGAGAGTGAGGACTGGGACTCAGGAGATGAGAATTCCTTCCTTGGATGCAAGGACAGGTTTCTTCAACACAAAGGTTTCAGCCTGATTATTCATTCAACAAACAGATACGGAAGGACCTCTATCATGCAGAGCAACGGGCAAGGCACCGTGGTAGGGCTGTGGAAAAAGTGACAAACAGGACACAGTTCTGTCCCAAGACCTTGCGCTTTATTGCAGACACTTCAGCAGGGTGACTTGAGTAACCAAAGAGAGGGAGGATTTACGGGACAGAGCAGGGATACCCAATCCAGTCCAGGGGTATCAGGGAAGGCTTCTAGGAAGCAGTTTATCAACTTATCCACTGAGACCCAATGGATAATTAAGAGTCAACCAGGTGTGGGTTTTTGTGGTGTGGGGGAGAGAGCATGGGAAACAGAGTGGACATTTCAGCCAGAAAGAACAGCTCTGAACAAAGTCCCAGGTGTGAGGGTTGTAAAGAAAGCCGAGATGAGGGAGGCGGGCTGGAGCAACGGCACCGGGGACATGGTAGGATGGTGGGAGCCTGGCTTTGATCATGAGGGCAATGGAGAGCCACGGGAGGGTCTAGGGGAGCAGTGGCCCCCTCAGATTTCCAGTTCTGAGACCCCATGGGCTGTGTAGAGGATGTGCCAGGGGGAGAGGTGCTCCTCACATGTCAGTGGGGAGAACTTTTCGAAGCAGTTGATCTGCCAGGTCTCAACTCCTACAGATGCAGACCTAAAAAGAAAAGTAGAAAATAACAAGTGTTGGTGAGGATGTGGAGAAACTGGAACATTTATGCACTGTTGGTGGGGATGTAAAATGGAACTGCCTCTGTGGAAAACAGCATGGCAGTTCCTCAAATAATAACAATATAGTTGCCATATGATCCAGCAATTCCATTTCTGATTAGGTATCTGAAAGAACTGAAAGCAGGAGCTGGCGTGGTGGCTCATGTCTGTAATCCCAGCACTTTGGGAGGCCGAGGCAGGAGGATTGCTTAAGCCTGGGAGTTTGGGACCAGCCTAGGCAACACAGCGAGACCTCATCTCTACAAAAGATAAAAAAAACTAGCCGGGTGTGGGGGCATCCTCCTGTGGTCCTAACTACTTGGGAGGCTGAGGTGGAAGGATCGACCCAGGAGGTCGAGGCTGCGGTGAGCTGTGATCATGCCACTGCCCCCAGCCTGGGTGACAGAGTGAGATCCTGACTCAAAAAAAATTTAATTAATTAATAATCCTAATAATAGAAAGCAGGGTCTTCTTTAGGGACAGTCTTGCCCTGTCGCCCATGTTGGAGTGCAGAGGCTCGATCATAGCTCACTGCAGTCTCAAACTCCTGGCCTCAAGTGATCCTCCCACCTCAGCTGCCCAATAGTTGGGACTACAGGCGTGAGTGAAAGCAGGGTCTTAAAGAGATATTTGCACACCCATATTCATAGCAGCATTATTTCACAGCAGCTAAATGTGGGCACAACCCAAATGTCCATCAGTGCATGAATGGATGAGGGAAAAGGTTTCATCTACACACAATGAAATAATATTCATCTACACACAATGAAATATTATTTAACCTTAAAGAGGAAATTCTGACACGTGCTACAACATGAATGAAACTTGAGGACATTATACTACATGAAATAAGCCAGACACTAAAAGGCAAATCTATATGATTTAGAGATACAAAACACAAGAGACAGAAAGAATGGTGGTTGGCAGGGATTGGGAGGATGAGGAAATGGGAAGTTATTGTTTGATGGGTACAGAGTTTTGATTTCACAAGATGAAGTGGGTTTTGGAAAGGGACATATGCATTCATAAATCCGAATGTGCCTAATACCACTGAACTGTACATTTAAAAATGGCCAGGATGGTACACTGTATGTTACATGTATATGGCCACGATAAAAAATTTTGAAGAAAAGGTCATTTGAAAAAACACTCCGAAGAAATCCCCTGGCATGGAGTAGTTACAGAAATTGGGCAAGGGTGGTCCTGTGAAGCCCACAGTGGCCGGTCAGGGAAGGGGATTACCTGAGGAGGTATGCTGGCAAACCTGGGGGAGAATTCCAAAAGTCCTTCTCTCAACCCCCAGGGACTTTGGCTGGTAACAAAGACAGCCCCTCTCGGCTTCCCCGAGAGTGTCCGACTCCCCACCTGCAGGACCTGCCAGGATTCCAGTGGAGAAGGCTCCGGACGGCACGAGTCGCCCAACGCAGCCCCGGAGTGCCGCAGCTGCAGAGTTCTCTGTTCCCTGCTGCTGGTGAGGATTCTGAGTGTGTCCGCCGTCCCTCTGCACCGAGAGCTGGTGACGGAATCTGCACAAGGGCATCTGTGGCCAGGTGCAGGCTGCTTCAAGGTGGTTTTCTTGGAGAAAAAAGGGGCCTCTGGAGGAGAGGGGTGGAGACGGAAGGAGAGTAAAGTGGTCCCTGGGTACCCCCCTTCCTTGGCATCCATCCCGCCCTCACACTCACCCTGCGCCCAGGGTCGCACCAGAGGGTCACACCCCGGCACGGTGGAGAGCAGGACTGAGCTAGAGGGAACTGGGGAAGGGGAGGCACAGGCCGGGCCCTGAAGGTGCGGGGTCGCGTGGCCTTCAGCACAGGTCAAGACGGAAGGCCCTCGGCCGGGGACCCTCGTCCTCGGCAGCCCCGAGGGGGCCGCCCCCAGCGCCTCCATCACCGTCTTCGGCCCCTGCCACGCTCAGCC
Source organism: Carlito syrichta (assembly GCF_000164805.1). Classification (NCBI taxonomy): domain Eukaryota; kingdom Metazoa; phylum Chordata; class Mammalia; order Primates; family Tarsiidae; genus Carlito; species Carlito syrichta. Next base: position 32,522 of record NW_007067975.1, on the reverse strand, counting down.
CGCGGGACCCAACTCTCCGGAGGCCCTTCCTGTCCGCGCCTCAGGCTCTGTTGTCCACTCGCGACCGCCCCGAGCCTGGTCTCAAGGCGGTGTCCCTCTGTGGGCGTCAGTCTCCCTGCCGCGGCTGCTGTTCTGGTTCATCCCGCTCCCGGCCGCCGCCGTCCATGCCTCGCCCCGTCCTCCTCTCTGTCCCCACGCCGGCCCCACTCCTGCTCGGTCCCGCCTTTGGCGCTCCCTTCTCCCCGTCTCCTCGGCCCCTGCCTCGTCCCCGGCTCTACCCGTCTTTCTCTTGCACACGTTCGTCCTGGGCTCGGTGCGTGTCCCCGTCTCTGTCCTGTCCGCGTGTCCACCGCCGTTTCCGCCCCTGTCTCCCCCGTCTCCGGCTGCCCTCTGCGTCCACGTCCCCTCCCTGGCCCCGTCCCAGGCTCCGTCTCCCGCCGGCCCTCGTCTCCATCCCCGCCCGGGGCCGCCTCCGCAGTCTCCGCCCGAGGGGGCCTCGCGGGGGCGGGGCCGAGGGGCCGGAGCGGAGTAACTCGGTTATCCGGGCGGATTGAATTGACTTCTCCACACGCGCGCCGCCGGGCCTGCCGCGCCTCGCGTCCGCGGGGCCGCAGGTGGGGAGGCCCGGGAAGGGGTCGGGACCCTCCGGCCTCGCACGAGGAGCAGGGGCTGAGGGCCTGCGCCGGACCGCGGCCGGAGGG
>NW_007067975.1:29534-31477 GCF_000164805.1 Carlito syrichta | reverse complement strand
GGACTACTCCTACCTCAATTCGTACGACTCGTGCGTGGCGGCCATGGAGGCGTCCGCCTACGGCGACTTCGGCGCCTGCAGTCAGCCCGGCGGCTTCCAGTACAGCCCCCTGCGGCCCGCCTTCCCCGCGACAGGGCCGCCCTGCCCCGCGCTCGGCGCCTCCAACTGCGCGCTCGGCGCCCTGCGCGACCACCAGCCCGCGCCCTACTCGGCAGGTGAGCGCAGCCCGACCGACCCTCCCTCCACATCCCGCGGGACCCCCAGCCCGACTCGGCAAGCGATGCGACTGGCCTCCCACGGCCGCCCATCGCTGCCCTGGTCAGCCCTTCCAGCGCCCCCAGAGACCCCCGGTCAGACGAGGTTCCCCTGGGCAGAGATGCGCGCCGCCCTCTCATCCCTCCCGCTCCTCCTTCCCGCCGCCAAATCTCCACCACGGGCCTTTCGGGCCAACGAACGGGATCCCCGGTCCAGACCCGGCCCCTCGCCAGGCCCGCCCCCTCCCGCCTGCGAAGACTAACCCCCAAGCCTCTCCAAACCCCGTATCCTCGAAAGAAGCTCCCGGCTCAGTCCAGTTAGAGCCCGTCGTCACCACCCCATCCCACGTGACGAGTGACCCCAGCCAGGACCCATGCAGCAGCTGCCCCGCCTGATGAGACCCATCCGCGGGCCGGCGCCATCAGGCCTCTCCCACCCTCTCTCGGACCCACCCCGCCTGGGTCCAAACCCTTTTGCACCACCAGAACCCCAGTTCCTGTGGCCGGGGAAAGGAGAGCCTGGGTCGTTAGGTCGCCGCATTTCCCCATTCCCCCTCGACTCTACCAGCTAGAACCCTGCAGAGCCCAGAAGCAGCTCCTTCGCCCCAAGCTCGGTGATCCCAGTCCCTGTCCAAACCCCCCACCTCACTGAGCCTCCGTCGTTGCTCTCTCTAAAGTCCCAACCTGCCCCACCCAATCTCCCCCTCTTCTTCCCTCCTGGAAAGACCACCTGGGACCCAAGTAGAAGCCTAGAGCCTATGGTGGCGGGGAGGTACCTGGGTTCTAAATGAGAACCAGGGAGACGCGGCCAGAGACAGGAACAGGTGCCGGGCAATTGGGCACCTGGGCCAGATGAGGAAGGCGTGTGGGGAGACTGGGGTGGGAACGAGATGGGCTCCGGGCGCACAGGGCCCTGAGGTCAAGGAGATGGAGAAGAGACGCAGAGCGATGGGCACAGAGCTGGGAGGACGGGGGCCCCGGGAGAAATGGGGACCGAAGGCTGGGGGGCATGGAGGCGATGAGGACCAAGGAAATGGAGATGGGGGGGCAGGAATAGAGTGTTGGGGACGAGGATTAGACGGGGACCGGGAGGGCTGGGACAAAGATGGAGACGGGGCCTGGGGAACAGTAAGCGCTAACCCAGGGTTAGGACAGGCATGGGGACACAACGTCAGAAACGCTGTCCGCGGGGCGGTGGAGACCAGGATGGGGGCAGCTCTGGGGGAGATGGGGCACAGAGAAGGTCTCTGGGAGGGAGAAGGCCAAAGAGGAGATGGAGGAACTCGAAGGGGAGAAGTAAGAGCCCTTCTGATGCCACACAGAGTGGCCAGAAGGGGACAGCTGAAGGGAATTCTGATCAAGATGAGGAAGAGGAGCAGGCACGCTTGAAGGATAAAAGGGACAGGGAGTGAGACGGGGCTGGAGAAATAAGGTCTGGGAAGGAAAGAGACGGATGGGCAGAGGAGGCCAAACCCGTGGGCAGAGCCGCGGCAGGGCCGAAGACAGAGCCCGCCACAGGGTCTCGGTAGCAGAGCCCAGGCCCAGGCCCGGCTGGTGGGGAGACCCTAGACCCCCAGACCTGAGGGACGTCGGGGCGGGGTAGACAGAACACCCGAGGTCGGGCGGGCAGGCGGCGCGCGAGGGGAGGCCGACGGCGGGGGAGGGATAGAGAGAGGGGACGGGGGAGGG
>NW_007067975.1:28041-29103 GCF_000164805.1 Carlito syrichta | reverse complement strand
TGGTGGCTTCCTCGCGGTCGCCCTTGGGCCGCCGGTCTCCCTGATCCCAGTCCGCCCTCATCCCTGCCGGCCCCGTCAAGCGACAGGGAGGACGCCGCCCCGGTCTGCAAGGGCCGAGCCGAGGGACCGGCTAGGGACGGGGATGGTGCGCGACGCCCCCGGAGCCGGACTCTGCGGGCTGAGCTCGGCCTCTCACTCCCCCAACCCCGCCGCCCCGCCCTCCTGCACATCCCGCAGTGCCCTACAAGTTCTTCCCCGAGCCGTCGGGCCTGCATGAGAAGCGCAAGCAGCGGCGCATCCGCACCACGTTCACCAGCGCGCAACTCAAGGAGCTGGAGCGCGTTTTCGCGGAAACCCACTACCCTGATATTTACACGCGCGAGGAGCTGGCGCTCAAGATCGACCTCACGGAGGCGCGCGTGCAGGTGCGTATGCACGCGTGTGCGCGTGGGACGGGGTGCGGGAGGTTAGCGCCCGGGGCCCGCGGGGTTACGCGGCTTCGGCCTGGAGGCAGGGATCTCAGGCTGGGGACCAGGGCGCGGTCTCGGGGTGGCTGGGCAGCCAGGGGCGGCGGCGGGCCAGGACTCCAGGTCCTCGGGAGACCCGATCTGCTGCCTGCGCTGCGATTTCCCCTCGGTCTCCCTCCTAGGGCAGGACGTTGAGAGTGATGCTTGAGAAGCCGGGACGGAGGCCGAGAGGGTAGAGGGGGAGCCCAGGCGACCTCAGGGGGACCCGCGGAGGGGGGGCAGGTCAGTCGGCCCCCCAGTCCCCTTCTCAGCGCTGCAGCTGTGAAGACCCTGAGCCCAAGCCCCGAGCTCGGGGCGAGCGCAGAGCGGACGAGAGCCGGCGGTGGGGGGAGGCCTCTGTTGTGCGTCTGCCGGCGCAGACCCGCGTGCAGAAGTCCCCCTGGCCCGCCCGTGCTGCCCCGGCTCCAGCGCTTCCTAAAAGAGGGAGTCGGGGCGCGGGGCTTAGGGTACGGAGAGCCGAGGCGAACTCCGCTCCAGGAGGCCGAGGGCACCGGGAGGCCGCGGGGCCGCGGGCGAGCCGATCCCGGGGGCAAGG
>NW_007067975.1:13566-27430 GCF_000164805.1 Carlito syrichta | reverse complement strand
AGCCGCCTGAAGGGTCCCCTCCCCTCCCTAGCCAGTCGGGCACAGAGCGTGGACTTGTTAGAGAAGCGGAGGTGCTGCCCTGGGGAACGGGACAGAGGGGTTTCCTTTCTCCTTTTTTGTTGTTGTTGTTCCTATTCTTTGAAAAACTTGTAATTTATTAAGGTGAGTTTTGCTCAATTCAAATAAAACTTAATTTATTGGAGACATCATGCCGACAACCCTTCTGAGTGCCCAGGACGGGAACAGGCCGCCTGCAAGAACCCTGTCCCCAGTTGCGACCGACAAGGACCCTCAGGCGCCCCCACACCGCCAGGCATCCCCAGCGCAGGGCGGTACAGACCAGGAGACAGGAAGAACTAAGCAAACTGGCACTTTATGGCAGAGTTTCTGCCTGACACCAATAATATTAAGGTGCCCTCCCTCCCCAAACCCACACAGAAAAATTAAATAAACCCCAGCCCGTCCCCGGGCTATTCCTTCATTTCCGGACGGATAACCCCGAGGGGGGGTTGGGGAGGTCCTAGCCGGGCTCTCCCCCTGTGGTTCAGGCCTGCGGAAGGCCGCAGAAACGGTGGTGAAAGTAGGGACCCAAACGTACCCAACTGGACCCCCAGAGGCATCCCTGGGACTGAGAGGAGAGGCCCAGAAAAAGAGGACAGTCCCAGAGAAACCAAGATCCTTGGTAACCACGGCGACTGACCTCCAGCCGTCGGCCTAAATGGCAAGGGCCAGGGCGCCCCAAAGAGGACATTACAAATGATTGGGCTGTAGAAAATGCAGATCCCCAATAAATAGGCCAAGAGGTACTGCCCTCCCCCCCATAACTTTTCAACCCCGGGGGCTACAGCTAGGCCTTTGTGCGGGGAGGGCGCTGAGTTCGTAGCTTCTCGGTGCCTATCCCGTCACTTGCTGAGCTGCAGGGTGTCCAGAAGGAGGCGCTTGTGAGCTGGGTCCTGCACCCCAGCCTCCTCCAGGTCCTCCTCGGTGATGTCACTGTGGGAATAAGAAAGCACGGGAGATGGGCTAGGGGATCCTGAAGGCCCCAGCTCCGCCCCTGAGGCCAGCCCCACCCCACCCACTTCCAGCTCCGCCCCCACCTGAGAAACTCCAGGTCGTCCCAGCCATTGTGCACCAGGCCCTCCTCATAGCGCTCCAAGCCGATGGCCCGCAGCCAGGCGCCCATGCCCGCCTCACCCAGCCCGCTGGCCCGCCCGCCCTGCGGGCATGGAGCCTGAAGGAATAGGGCATATTAGGGGGAGCACTGATGGTACCCCTCAACATTAACAGCTGCAGACAAGCACATTCTACCGTGTTTCATGGGGAGAAAGGAGGCAAGGACTGGGCTGATTCATATGTCCGACTCCCTGGGGCCCAGCTCAGGGCAGAGGGGACATCAGTGAGTGCTGCAGGGTGGGGTGAAAGGGGACCGCAGCCCATGGGCAAGCACATTCTTCAGGCACTCACAGCCAGCTACCCTTGTCCACACACCTCCTCTGCCAGGTCCTCCTGGATGCTCTCTCGGATACGGGGTGGAGGGAAGCTGAGGGGCCGGCCATAGTCAGAGGGCAGTCCTCGGGGTGGCTGCAGCTCCAAGGGGCTTGGAAGGAGTGCTGAGCGTCCAGGCCCAGCAGGAGCGTAATCCACCTCACTCAGTGTCTTGGCCATCTGCAGCACCGAGCAGGACCGATCATCCCCACTAGCTACTTCCCCTAGGAAAGTGCTGGTGGGCGAGGGACCTGGGGGCAGTGGAGGCCTTGGATGGGCCTTGGGAGGTGGTGGGCCACGGCCCTCACCCCCACTGCGGCCCCGGACCACTGTCCCTGGCAAAGGATCCAGGCTAGGGGGCAGGAAGATGGCTGAGTCTGGCAGTGGTGGGGGTGGGAAGTCTGGAGGGGGTAGTGTGCCCCCAGACTCCTCATCTGATGAGCTCCCCTCGCCCACACGAGAGGGCCGATGGCGCCCAAGCTGTGGAGCGGGCACTGTGATGGCCACTTTGTTCTTGGTGGCAAGCGGGACAGGGGCCCTGGCAGGCGAGGGTGGTTCTGGGGGCAGCAGCTGGTGCGGGACCCCTTCGAGGACGTAGTAGGCAGGGTTATTGAAGCTGTTCTTGGGTGGGGGGGCCGCCACCCCTTCCAGTTCAGGAGCCCCCTCCAGCTTCAACCTGGGTTTGGGAGAGGATAGCTAAGTCAGGACCTGGAAGCCCAAGGTGAAGGCACTGGGTGCAGTGGAGAGAGAGCTGGGCTGGAAGTCACAAGACAAGGGCCCAAACTCCCTTGCCTCACGTGCTAAGCTTCTGGGATCTTTTATGACTTCCTCTGTAACTGTGAAACCTGAGCTGAATGAGTGAGAACCGAGGAGCAGAAGACAGGACAAGTCAGGCATCCAGCGAGAGTGACTGCCAAATTTGGAAAGCCTCTCGAGGCATCTGAGGTCAGGCCACTGCCGAATCTTCCTCAGGGATTCGGTTGGTTTTACTCAGGTGTGGGGATAAAACCCAGGTGACTGTTGACAACTGAAGAAGGTTAAAATGCACCAACCCATGCCTGAGAGTTTTTATTTATATTTAAGAGACAGCTGGATGTAACTGGAAAGCAAGCCTCACTTTCCCAAAGTGTGACACACAACACTAGCTCCCCAGGACATTAATAGCTATTACGTGGAAAAGAAGCTTCCTGGACCATTAGGTTTGGGAAACTATATTAAACAGAGTTGAAAAGAGGTTTCCTTCCTGTCCACATGCTCAGAGCTTTTGCTGACACTAACGCACACTTGGAATGTCTAAGAAAAGACTCTAGCAAGAAGCCGTTCCCAAACTCATTTGACCACAAACCATTTCTGATGAGGCCTCTTGTAGGACAGAATTCCACAGAATGTACCCTGGGAAATCCCATACTCGGCCATGTGCCTCCTCCAAACAGGAGACTCAAGCTAGGTCTGTTTACATGGAGGGAGCTGTTTTAAAAAACAACTCCTAATTCCATTTTTAAAGGCAGAATTGAGAGGAAAGGCTGACTGTGCTCCCTTTGACTCAGGGAGCCACACCTAAGGGAGGCCTGGTTGGCCAGAGTGGCCATGGTATAGGGCCACGGCACCTCCACAGCCACAGGATGGCAGAGCATCCAAACGGCAGATGATCCCCAGGCTGCCCCTGCGAGCCAACCATAGTGATGGACAGAGTCAGGGGATGACAGGTTCCTCCTCTCACCTGGGGGTCAAGGGCTCCTCCCGGGGAACTGCTCGGGGTGGGGCTGGGGGCCTCCCAGTTGGTGGTGGTTTCTCTGGTTCCTCAAACAACTTGGACAGTGGGCATGAGGCCTCTGTGGAGGCTGGCTTGCGGCTCCCTGACCTGCCAGGGATGCACAGGAGAGAAGAGATGAAGTGGGGCTGACCAAAAGCCCCCGGGTGCCCCTTCGCATGGCAACTAACACAACCCCAGCTCACCTGGGCTCCTGGCTGCCTCGGGACACAGAGGGGGCTTTGCTCTTTGCTCCTGCCTCATCCTTATCAATGCTGATCCATTCTGGGGGGTGGGGAAGAGAGACTCAGAGGGGACCTGGGCTCCAGGATCCCAAGACACCCACATGGCCAGCCAGACTCTTCTCTGCTATATGACTCAGGGTAGGCCCACTCCCAGCTGTGGGTGTAAAACCTCCAAGTATCCTAGAGATTCCAACAAGTCCCCCGCCCTGGGTCCTCCCCTCCTAAACCTATCCACACCACCCCTTCTCAAGCCCCACACCCTCCCAGTGGAGCCCCCACCGTAGAGTCGCTCACGGGTGCCCAGGCGTTCTGTGGGCACCCGCACCTTCATGGAGCCCCGGATGTTGCCTGTCTCCTCGCCTCGGTGGGACAGAAAGGTCAGGAACTGCTGGGCTGTGCTGCCAATCATGGACTTGAGTGCCACCACACACTCCCCTGAAGGGCAAAGGAGACACACCAGCAAATTGCCAAGCCATTCCAGGGGCCTCCCTGGCTTCCTGTATCCCTCAGGACCCTTGCCCTCACCATAAGACTCATAGCCATCCATGGACTTGACTGTGAGCAGGAGGTGCTGGTCCTGCAGGTACTCAATGTCAGCCAGAATTGGCTTGAGCTGGGAAACAGAGAAGCCCAGTAAGCAACAAAGAACCAACTCTACTTCTGCCCTTCCCAAACACTGCCCTGACAGCACTTGCCCCTCACCCTCAGGGCATCTCAACTCTTAAGGAAAGATCCCAAGTCCTTAATATAGAAAACACAGCCCTGTGTGGGCCTTTCATAGTACTTAGCATCACTGCAACTAATTCAGTCTCTGTGTCCCCAATGGCCAACACACAACCTGACATTTAGCAAAGACTCAAGAAGTACTTGCTGAATGAACCAACTGCAATGTGGCTCCACACTACCCAAAGAAAACAAATGCCCTTATCCTCACTTATGGCCAGCTAAACAGACACACACGTTCTGCTGTCCCCACCCTCCCTCCCAGGCAGGCCCCGCCTAATGCGCTCTTACGCGCCCCTCTCTGTGCCCTCACTCACAAGCCCGGACCCTACCCACAGCCTCACCGTGGGCAGCTGGCGTGAGGACCACTGCACTTTGAGGAAGTTAATGTTGTCACTGCTCTGAGCATCATTCTCAAAGCTCTTCTTGTACTCTAGGATGGGGGTGGGGGACACCCAGTTGAGTACTACCTTCCAGCCTCCCTTCCCCCTAAGAAGAGCTGACTGCTCTGGGTACCCTCTGGCCTCCCATCCCCCTTGCCCACATCCAGCCCTAGACCCTGCCTCTGACCCTCCAGGCAGGTGGAGTAGAACTCTATGAAGAACTTGGTGCGGCTAGCTGTCTTCACAATAGCCTCAATGCTCTCAAACTCAATGTAGGCCTGATCTGAAGTCTTCGAGAGCCCTGGAGGGTAGGGAGGAGGACAAACAGGAGGGCTGAGAGGGTATAAGAGGATCACAGGAGGAATGGGACAGAGGCTAGGCCCTGGGACAAGAAATCAGGGGCCCTGGCAGAGCAGAGACAAGGTCAGTAGAGGCCACCCCAATCCCAAGCTACCAATAGTGAAACCCCAAGCCGGGCTCGGTGGCTCAGCCTGTAATCCCGTGCTTTGGGAGGCTGAAGTGAGTGGATTGCCTGAGTCCATGGGTTCGAGACCCGCCTGGGCAACTTGGTGAGACCTCATCTCTACAATAAATCAAAAAATTAGCCGGGTGTGGTAGCGCGCGCCTTCCAGCTACTTGGAAGACTGAGGCAGAAGGATCACTGGAGCGGCCACTGCATCCAGTCTGGGCGACAGAGTGAGACTCCAACTCAAAAAAAAAAAAAAGCAACCCCAAAGACCAGAAGCTGGACCAGGGCAAAGAGGTGACCCAAGGATGAAAGACCCACTAAAGTGGGGGCTAGAAACCAGGACACCTACTGGCTTACCCACCAATCATCTGCCACACCTCCAGGCACACTCAGGGCACACACATGGCCCCAGGCAGACACACGCTGATATATGTAACACTCACAAACGTACACACACACTCATGGGCACACGCCTCATGATGACTAGGCGCAAGACAACCGCACACATCACACTTTCAGAAACACTCCTGCGCTCACATGTGCACATACCTACACACACAGGTATGTACAGTCAAACCTACACACATCCCTAGGCCATTGCCCGTGCCCACCCAGATGTGTGCCATACCCACAGCACACCCACAACAGTAACCTTTCTTGGAGATGAACTGAGAGGTAACTCCAACCTCAAATGTTCCAAACACAGGGGAGTGGTCGCTAGTGACGATGTCATCGGTGCAACCTAGAGAGGGAGGCCAGGAACGGGGGCTCAAGGGGAATATCCCTACTCTCTGCTCCACCTCCCAAGGTTAGGGCAGAGTCCAGAAAGTGACCACCTGGACTTCCCATCACCCTGTCCAAGAGGCACTGACCATAGGAATTGCAGATGATGTGAGTTTCGGGGTAGGATTTCCACAGAATCCGGTCACACCATGAGGGCACGTTGGTCCGAACCTGAGGCAGGGAACGGCAGCATGGTCAGAGCTAACAGCTGGGGGCTACTCACCATAAGGCCCACCCATTTTGGCACTGAGACATCTCCACGCTTCCATTACACTGGGCCCCAGCAGCCACTCCCTCCTTTGGCTCCTCACAACACCTGAGATTGCCATAAGGCCTCGGAGGGGGCCATGGAGTAGTAATGGCAGAGGCCCAGATCCTTGACCCCCCAAAACACTCTTGATTAACTGGGGACCCCAAGCCCCACGCTGTTCCCTTGGCTCACCCCGGTCGGCTTCTGCTTGTGCCAGGCATATGTGTCCCGGGAACCCCGTTCATAGCGGTAGGTGGGGGGGAAGGAGATCTCCTCCTCATCTAAGGAAAGCAGGGTACAGTGGGGCTCAAGGCCCTGAAACGCCATGATACGGCATGCCGTCTAGCCCTCAGGGACCACCTGCCAGGCCCACACTCACTGAATCGAAGGAAGACCTTGTGCTTCTCCCGTTCCAAGTTAAGCTGGTCCACCCGGAGCAGAGGCTCAAACTCCTTCCTGCTGATGTAGTTCAGGATCTCCTGAGGTGGGGGACACAGAGGCTGGAGACTTTCCTCCTGACCCAGAACCAGGGGCAACAGCCCATATGGCCCCTGACCTCCCTACAGTACCAGCAGGGCCCTGCTCACACCTGGATGTCCATGTCCAGGCGGTAGTTAAGGTCCCCAAACCAGAAGAGGTGAGTGAAACGCAGAGAGATGTCAAAGGCACTGAGCTGCCGGTCGCCCAGCGAGAGCAGCCGGAGAATGTCCAGGTAGTTCTGGTTCCGCCTACAGTATGGGGGATGGGGGATAGGTCCCCAGGGTCGAGAGTCAGGAGTAAGAATAAAGGTGAGAAGCCTCTGGGGTCAGGGATGGGGTAGGGATCAGGGTCCCTGGGGATAAGGCCTGGGTCAGGGACAGAGGGATCCTGAGTTGCAATAAGGGAGAACAGAGTGTCTAGGGACAGGGCTGCAGGACAGTCATGGGCTGGGATATGGGAGGGAACAGGTCTCAGGCGAACAGCGGATGTGTGTGAAGATCATCAGGAAGGTGCCCCTCACCGAGCAGTCTTCTCATTTCCTGAAGTGAGATGACAATTCACAAAGCCAAACGAGGTACCATTGAACATGAAGGAGACACCCACAGCTCCCTTGTTCCCTAGCAGGGCAAGCAAGAGAGGAAGGCCTGGGTCACTCTCAGAGGGCTACCAAGTCTCCCAGCTGCCCCTCGATGCAGCAGTGAGAGGATCCTCCCTACCCCTGCCCCAGGTGCTATGAGGCTGGCAGGCCCCTGAACACACACACACATCTCCCTGGGGGTTCCCAGCAGGCACAAGTGCTCCAACTGGATGGCCTTAGTCTGTCTGAGTGAGCAGAGCCCCTGGAAATCACAGGGGGTCCCAAGGACGAAGTTAAAAGGCACCCGAGATTCTGAGCAGAATCTATCCTGGGGGAACACTGAACTCTATGCCTGGCCCCACCGCTTACTTGCTGTGTGACCTCGAGCAGGTCATTTTACCACTCTGGGTTTAAGTTTTATCATCTCTGAAAAGAAGGTAATTATCCTAGCCTTGCCTCCCCAGTGAGGTTGGAGAAACTTAGAATTATGAACATGCTTTTTACAGTCCAAAGTCTCATATGTGTAGAAGCTAAGATCACCAAAAAGGGGGAGATACTAGGTTGGAGAGGAGGCATGGACAAAGGGCCCCTGCCACCTTTGGGAGTCTTACCCAGAGTGTTGGCAATGCCAGTCTTCACACTGGATGTACTGACATGGCTGATGCGGTTCTCGTGCTCAGGCTTGACCAGCACGGCCACCTTGATGTTCCACAGTGACTGCATGGCAATCTGGGTAGAGGGTGCAGGGTCACCCCTGCGTTGGTACACCCACTGTCTGCATCCCCCCGGCTTACAGCATAGACTGCTGTGTCCGTCACAGGACAGGAAGACTTGCTATCCTTTTTCCTGAGAGACTAGGAAGAAATGGTCCCTCCCGTAGCATGAAGGACTCAGGTTAGATCTCAAAGGATATGCCCAGGGACCAGAGGGAAAGCCAGGCAAGCTGTGCTCCCCAGGGCCACCCAAGAAGTCAAGCGGGATAGTGTGGGGGTGATACGTGAGGACAGAGGACTGGACAAGATGACCCCCCTCACCGGGCGGTAATCCAGATCTGTGAGCTCCTTAAGGCCCCCGCGCAGCAGGTCCAGCCACTCACGGTCGCCCACCGAGTTCTCCTGGGTCCCAAAGACATAGATGTCATGGGGTATGGTCACTGTGACCTCATCCAGGGCCTTTCCCAGACCCTTCGATGTGAACCAGGATGTCACATTTTTTGGCGGTGGCACACTTCCTGGAGGTAAAGGAGATGAGGTGAGGGAGTGGGATGTCAGGCCCCTGCCCTGGACCATCCTTTTCTCCCACCCCAGGCCCAGCCAGAGCCTGACCCATGTTCCAGGTGCCTATGAAGACAGAGATCATGTCAGGCTCGTCCTGCTTGGAGTGCTTGTTCTTCATAAGCTGCAGCAGCTGGCAGAAGGCCTCTCGCTTCTGCAGGGACAACAGCCAGTCAGGGCAGGTAGGTGGCCAAGAACCCCTCCTTCCACAAGACACCCTGCTACATGGCAAGCACCATGAGGAAAAGGTTGTGCCCATCTGGCTCACCACTGCACAAGCATAGAAGAGGCTCTGATCAACGTTCACTAAATGAATATTTAAGCCACTCTCACTCAGCCCACTCATGCCTAATACTCTCTCTACCATGTCAGATCCACCCCTGCCAAGGGGGATAACGTGCCTATATCGTGCGTTCCCTCTCTTTCCATTCAATGGGAAACACCCATCTGAGACCCCTGCAGCCCCCAACGGGGCCTGGCCCAGCCTGCTGCTCACCCGGGCACTGACAAAGATGAAGTCTTTGCGCTGGGTCCGGTCCTTCTCCTTCTCAAACACAACTCCCAGCTTGTTCTGGACACGTTGGGACTTGATAAGCTGGCGGACTAGAGAATGGAGGATGGGTCACACGGGCCTGTGCCCCTGGGCCAAGGGCTCCACCCTCCCCTTCCTCCCCTCCCAGGTCTAGCAACTTCTCACTGCGGTCATGCGTGAAGGTTGTCCAGTCCTCCTGAGAGTCCCGCTGTCTCCGCAGCAGCACCAGTCGCCCACCCTCCACATCCACGCTCAGCGTGAACTTCTGAGACTTCCCGATCTTGGTCAGGTCACCCAGGGTCACATCCAGCTTCACCTGCAGGCCAGAAGGTGAGGAGACTGCTTGCAAGACCCTGGGACGGACAGCACCCCACTCACCTCCTACTGCCCTTTGGCCCGCCTGCCACATACCTCAAAGGCCTGCACAGGGATGGTCTTGGCCTTACGTGTAGACGGCTGCAGCGAGGTTGGGAGTGCTGTGGAGCTCATGTCCTGTAAAGCCTTCAGGGCCTGGAAGGTTCAAGGGCAGGGTGAGGTCAGGAAACACACTGAGAGCTGGGGCAGGCAGGGACACGGTTGACGCTGGGTCAATATTAAGCTGTAGATTCAGGGTTGAAATCAGTGCTAGGCCAATGAGAGTAGTCAGTGAATGGGAGGTCAGAGGTCAGAGATCAGGAGTCAGACCACCTTCTTCTGGATGCCTGACAGGAAGTCCTTTAGCACTGACAGCTTCAGCACCAGGCTCTCTAGTTCCTGCTCCCCAGTCTGTGGCAGGTTCTAGAGGGAGAAACAAAGTGGCTTATACAAGAGTCCACAAGTGCCTTAAACAGGAGTTCCCCCACCCAGCTCCAGAATACACATCCATCTCCCAAAGGTCTCCCTACTATCCCACCTGCTGCTGCAAAAGGCGGGTCACCATGGGTGAGCTCTGCTGGTCAAACACCTTGGACAGGATCTCCAGGCCAGACAAGACCTTGTCCACCTCACTAGGAGAGAGATCAAGCTAGAAGCCCCACCCCGACCAAAGTACAGGGAAGAGGGTGCTGAGCGTGTAAGCTTCAACTTCACCAAGAGGAAACAAGGGTACAGGTAAGGAAAAGTCAGGAGGCAATGACTGGTTCTTTGTTCAAGGTCAGAGGTCAGAGGTCAGGACATTTGTGCAAGCAGGGAGCAAGTGAGGACAGGTCAGAGGTAAGGATGTAGCACATGGGGTTGGATGTCCCATATACCTGTGCAGCCTCCGGCATGAGGTGGCGAGAGTGCGCGTGAGATGGGGCAGGTTGCTGGCTCCACCCCGCACAGCCTCCAGGTCCAGCCCATAGCTACCCTTCAGGTACTCATGTGAGACAGTGCTCAGCCCATTTGGAGCACTTGGGGAAAGGATTAAGACATCAGTGGTCCTGCTGACTTGCCCCAACACTCCCACCCCATCCCTAGAGGAGACCATACTGGTGGCAATCAGAATGGGGTAGATCAGGGTATCAGGGTAAACACCTCTAGGCTGAGATGGGATAGGGGTCCCTGGGGAGGAGGGGCATTTGGAGGTCTTCACACCTTTGGTAGGGAAACAATTCTCAGAGGAGAAAGGGACTTCCTGCTCAGTGGAGGCAGCTGGGGTCTCACCTCTCAGCAGCTGGAGCTGTGGAAGTCTCGGGGACGGGCGGGGGGCTGCTGGGTCCCATGGGGGCAGAAATGCTGGTGGAGCCAGAACGCGGGGGCAGTGGGGGCTTCTCATCCTCTCCATCTGTGGAGAGGAGTCAGTGGGCCAGCAGTTTGACCCTTCCACCCTCAGTAGATTATGGGGGCATGCCCACAGCTGCTAGTGACTTCCAGGAAAAAAGGGGTAAAGGACCCTAGCATCATGGCTACAGGAGAGGTGGGGTTGAGAAGGAAGAACGGGAAGAGGTGGGTAGAGTGCAGGGACAAGGACAGGCACATGGCGCACTGGCAGTACCTGAGGCATCACGGTCATCTGGCGGGTCTGGCTCACGCTCCCCCTCTACAGGCAGCAGCAGAGCGCACACAAGGCCCTGGTTGGGCTGGGCATACAGGCCGATGAGCTCACCCAGGGTCTGGAAGCGGCGTACAGGTACGCCCTGCGAAGTCTGCAGGCCAGCAAGGTGGAAGGGTCAGCTAGCAGGTCCCCAAACCCTAGGCTGGATCGAGTTTGGGGGTTGGGGGTTGGGGTCCAAGCTCCTACCTGCACAGCCAAAAAGTCTTCTCCATCAGGCAGAATGCGATATGTGTGTACATGCTTCTGATACCTGATGGCAAGGCAGGGACAGAATCTGTCATCCCAGGCTGCGGTCTGAGGCCCAAACCACCCCTCTTCCTGCCACCAGGCTCAGTCTCCCCGTCCCAGCCAGCCCCTTCAGCTTGGTTTCCCTAAAACCACTTGCCCAGGCTGCAAAGGGTTAATGATGGGGCCAGTCCACTTCCACCCTCCTAGTGTTGTCAACAAGAACAGGAATGACCAGAAGCCCCCTTCCCCCCACTAGACCTACAAACACTCCACACCCACTGCAGGGCCTGGGAAGCAACAGGCAGCTCTTTTGTGGCCTCCACAGCTGTCTGAACAGCCCCTCTGGGCTGTGGTACCAGTCTGGGACCCTCGCCAGAGTAAGAGTCCTCGGAAGCCTGGTCAGCCTCTGGGTAACATGCTAACACACGTTTGCCCCTTCTGTGTTTATGTTGGTGTCTGGCTCTGCTGCAATCAGGTGTCAGGCAGTTTTGCTGGGGAGTGTGGGGCATCACTCTAAGCTTTTCCCCTCCCTTCCCAGACACCAGGAAATTGGGATGACCCAAGGAAACTCCCATGGGAGACCTGGGCCTCTAGGAGCCCCGAGCCAGAGAGGGGTGCTGACAGACAGCAGCAACAGCTAAGCAGGTGACAGTTGAGCCAGGCACAGCCTGTTGATGGAAGATCCCTCTCTTCCCACACCTCAGGATACGCTTCCCCAAGGAGTCACCCAGGCAAGTGGGAGATGTTGGCACCAGAAAGGACCAAATGTCTATTTGAGGAGATCCTACACCTCGGCCAAGGGCCATCGTCTCTCCTCAAGTAAGGCCTCTTCAGGGGCTCCCCTGGCTGCTTATGCTGGGTGGGTGTCTATGTGTGGCTGGGTGTGTTAGTTTGTGGACTATGGGTTTATGTTTTTAACAATGACAGCATACTACTAACTGGATCCTATCTCTGTGATAGGCTGGGTACCTAGTGTCCTATAGATCTTATTTAATTCTCACATTTTGAAGTAGATATCATTATTGTCCCCATTCTCCAGCTGAGGAAATTGAGGCTCAAAGAGAGAAAATGATTTGCTTGAGGTCAGAGCCAAGGAAAGGCAGAGCTGGGATTTTAAACTATGACACAAGCCAGGGCCCGCATCGTGGCCTGCTGGTCAGATTGCCTGTGCCTGTTGGGGCAGAGGTGTGTCTTGAACGTTAATCCATGTACATGCAGTGTGTATGTAGGTAAGCAAGTATGTGTTTGTTTGGTAAGTCTAAGAAATTGCCCGTTTCTTATCCTTAACCCCGGGTTCCTTTGATGCAGGGAGCAGCCAGAGTCAGCTGGCAAAGCTGAAGCCCCCACACACAGACAGACTCCCTCACCCCTCCATCCCCTCTCCTGGCAATGGAGCCGGTATTCTCTCCCTCCTGGGACAACAATGTTCCTCACCCAGACACAGGCCCCAGCTGTCCCCCTCCCACTCAACAGCTGACCCAGCACCTGCCTCCTCCCCTCCCTAATTAGGGGGTATGCCTCAGAGGGGGCTGGGAGGCAGGACTCCTAGGATATTCATCTGCCCAGGCTGTCTCTCTCAGTCTCCCCCTGCTGGGCCTCAGCCTTGAGGCATAAACTGAGACTTACCAGGCCCCTGCCCAGGCCAGTTTCTCAGCCTCTGCACTTTTGACACTTTGGACTGCACACTTCTTTGTCGTGGGAGACTGTCGTGTGCACTGTGGAACGTTGAGCAGCATCCCTGGCTTCTACTCACTAGCTGCCAATAACACCATCCCAGTTGTGACAATCAAAAATGTCTCCCCTGGTCTAGGTCAATGTGCCTCTCAAAGATGTCAGAAAAACAAACATGGGAATGTGGGGACAGGTTTGGGAGAGGGGTTCACAGGGCTAAGGAAGAACATAACTAGATCCACACAAAGCAGCCCCCTGCAAACTCCCACTCACGCCTTCCCACTCCAGAGAACCACAAAAGCCCACTCTGTCAGCCTGTGGGGCAGGGAGTACAGGTCAGGAGAAGACTCAGCCCAACACTGCTACCACACACAGCTGGCAGGTTCAGACACAGGAACGGGCCCACTCAGTGAAGCGCCAAACCTAGCTCTGCTCTCAGCATTCCTAGCCCAGGACTAGAGCACCCAGATAACCCAGGGCACCACCTCATTGATTCATTAACGGCATGGTCCCATACAGCCACACTCCCTGAGTCCCCAAGCCTTCCACTCAACACGGGTCCCTGCAGCCCCTGCTAGCCATTCACAGGCAGGCATGCCTCAAGACCACAGGAAGGAGCCCTCTGGAAGCTCCCGGGCGTCCTCACACGTCCCGTCAGTCCCTCTGTCCAAACTCCCGCTCCTGCTCAGATCGGACACTCAATCCCTAGACAAACCGGACTGCAAACATCGGAAAGTGCACACCCCCTCTCCTCAGCATCCCGTCTATCCGGAGGGTGCCTGCGGGGGAGGGGTCTGCCAGGAAATGCAGTCCTTCCCCATCTTAGCCACCCCGGGCCTCTGAACCCCACATCCTCTGGCCTCAGGACTCCTGAAAGTGCCCCAGACACACAGCAGGAAGGACGTGCCTCCTGCATCCTTCCCCAGCCTCAGGATAAAGCCAAAGGCCTCCACTCCGGGGTGGAGGCCGTGGAGGCGGGGCCGTGCCCCCCCCCCGCCCC
>NW_007067975.1:12439-12912 GCF_000164805.1 Carlito syrichta | reverse complement strand
GCCCTCACCACCAGCCCTCAGAGAGCCAGTTCCCAAGCCCCCGCTTTAGTCCAAGCCCACCTCCCGAGCCCCGACACTCCGGGGGCCAGGCACCCCCTGGAGAATCCATCTGTCGTGGGACTCTCGATGATATGACCCCTAACCCCTACTGAGATCTGATTCCACTCCAAATCCTTTCCACTTGGCCCCCGAGCAGCCTCGCTGGATCGGGTTCCTAAAACCCGCGGAGGTTTCAGGACGACCCCCCCCTTCCTCTCCCCACCCTCCAAGCCGCAGGACCCCAACTCCCGTGAAGCCCACCCCTCTTCGATCTGAACCCCCAAACTCCTCGGGGTCCGTGCCCCGACCAGCCCCGCAGGGTGGTCCCCTCCGTGGAGAGCCGATCCCCCACACACCCCCGGACGAGGTCCGAAGTCCTGGAGCCCCTCAGCCGCGTCCCGGGCAGCCCCTCCCCGCCTGGCAGAGCCCTTCCC
>NW_007067975.1:5619-11612 GCF_000164805.1 Carlito syrichta | reverse complement strand
CTGGCCCGCCCCCTCCCCAAAAAAGCCCGAGCCGGGGGCGGCGTCTCCAGGGAGTCCTCTTCCTGCCCCGCCCCTCCGCCCCCCGGCTCCTTAAAGGCGCAGGCCTCCGACCTGGCGCCCGCTGCGCCAGCCGCTGGCCGCTGTGGGAGATCCCTTTAACCGAGGGGAGAACTTTCACTTTGCTGTGTGGAACCTGTTGACCCCACCGGGGTCAGTCTCGAAGAGCTCCTTCCTTTATTTCAAATACGCATCGGCTTAGCCCAGCTGGAACAAAGCCCGGGACTTGGCGAGGGTTCCGTGGGGCCTCCACACTAGATAAGTAGGTATAATAACTAAGAATCCACCGACCCACCCAGCAGTGCCTCCAGATCCTGCCAGGAAGCCAGTAATTTATCCTGTAATCTGTGTCTAACTTTCTGCATCAGTCACCTGTTGGTGTATGAGGGAGGGTGAGGCTGTGTGAGAGGAATCCCTGGTGTTGTAGGAGAGGCCTAGATTAAGTGTCTTACACACCTGGGTTCCAGTCCTAGTGGGACCACCCACCTGTGGGGTAAACAGTACCTGTGCTTCTCTGGGGATAATTGAAGGAGGGGTGTGGAAACAGACCTCTACAGGGAGAAATGGATAGCAGGAAACCCAGAACATGACTCAGGCAAAAACAGAGCAAACCCACCAAGATAGGCATAGCTACCAATCCCAGGAGAGGTCAAAAGTGCCAGAGGCTTCTGCCCCTGGGAAGCCCCTAAGGGTTTCTTTTTTTTTGAGTTGGAGTCTCACTCTGTCACCCAGACTGGAGTGCAGTGGCCGCTCCCGGCCACCGCAGCCTCGACCTGCTGGGCTCCGGCGATCCTTCACCTCAGCCTTCCGAGTAGCTGGAATTACAGGCACGCGCTACCACGCCCGGCTAATTTTTGATTTATTGTAGAGATGAGGTCTTGCCAAGTTGCCCAGGTGGGTCTCGAACCCGCGGTCTCAGGCAATCCACTCACCTTAGCCTCCCAAAGCGTGGGATTACAGGCTGAGCCACCGAGCCTGGCTTCCTAAAGGTTTCTAACCCTCCTCCAATCACACCTCCAGGACACAGAAGCTCTTGACCATTTCCAGGCTCTTAAGTATTTCCACTCCAGGAGTCCCCCAGACTGCCCTCACCAATCAGCTCTCTTTCACCTCTGTGGGTCCCAGACCCCAACCCTGCCCCTTCAATCCACATCATGATAGGCAGTGTGAATTTTTTCATCCCACTGGGAATCCAGAACCTTTCCTGGACTGCCATTCCTAGTGTTTCCGTTACAAAGCTGAGCACATGGCCAGGCAGACAAGAGTTGGGGGGGAAAAGGGGTGCTTGGAGACCAATATAAATAAGTTCTGAACTTGGCTCTCATTTGGGGCTATAGAATCCCCAGGACTATTAATGTCCAGTCTCTGGGCTCACATGCTTTCTAGGCAACAGCTACTTTGCATTTCAGAACCTGAGGGAAGGCTTATCATCTTCATTTTATTGAGAAGGAATCTAAGATTTAGAGTGCTGAAGCAACTGTTTCACTTTCACACAGGAAGTAGTAGACCTGGGATTCGAACACAGGTCTAGTTGCTCTGACTGAAGTAATCCAGAAACTATGGAATCTGTCTCCCCACCCACTCACAAACTCACAACCAAAATTATTCATCAGAGGCGGATGTGTCAGTCTATTTATTTGAACTGACTCTTGGAGGAGCCCCAAGCACCACCAAGGAGTAGGAAATAACTGAATGATAGAGAAGTGGGTAATGAACAGAGGCATGCTTAGGGTTTTGGCATTTGTTGGAGCTGAGCTAATCCCAACCTGATCGGCAAAGCTAGCAGCAGAGGGAGAGGAGGGCTGGGGAGGCCTAGACTCAGTCAAGGAGCCAGAGTTGCAGCATCAGGGCCAGGCTGAGCAGGAAACCCCCCATCCCATGAAGTGTGACCCCAGCACTCATGGCCGCAGCATAGAACTTCGCCACCTCCTCGTTGGGGTTCCTCTGGCCTGAGTCAAACCACATCTGGATGCAGCGGCCACTCCCTCGGCTATAGTTGCTGACCTTGTAGGAGTGACTCCAGAGTTCCTCACAAAGGGCAGCTGGGGTGGGGAAGTAGGACTCAAAGGTGCGACAAGTGGCCCCGGTCGGGCACTTGTTAACTCCTGCAGAAAGAGAGATAGTGGGCACAGACATTCAGCCTCTGGGCCCAAAGTTCATTTCTGGCTCCCCCCCCCCAGAAATCCTCACCCAATCCCAAATCCTCAAGTCCTCCTTTTTCAAAACCCCCTCCTTCATCTCCCCACCTCCAGACCCACACCTGAGCTCCAGTCCCAGCCCTCGTGCCAGTTGCTCTTGCAGGTGTAGGAGGTGCGACAGTCCTGCCACCAGCTCTGACAGTCATCTTTGCATAAGGGCACATTCAGGAAACGTTCTTTGCGCCAGCTTTGATCCACCTGAGTGGAAGGTGGGGAGGCAGGACTCCTCTCAGCCACGGATGTTGGCAGCTGTAGCCTTGAAGGGGACTGAGGTGGAGGGCAGCCTGCTGGGGTGGGATGGGAGAGACACCCTACCTGCTGGATCCAGGGCCCCAGGTTGGGTGAGCACTCGTAGAGACAGTTGTCCTGGATGAAGTGACGCTTGCAGGCAGGCTCCATCGTGCCGCAGTGTTCCCAGTTAAAGTTATACAGGCGGGAGGTGTCCTTGTGCAGCTCCTGGCTGGTGTCGACGGTGCAGCAAGCGCTTTTCCTCCAGGGACTGCACTGGGTAGGGAAGGCACAGCATTAAGTTCCTCCCACCCCCACGTCTGCCATCTCCAGTCTCTCCCCCATTTGGTTCTTGCTCCCCCGCCCCAGGCGGGTTCTCCTAGGAACACTCACTGTGATAGTCCCTCTGTCCTAGGCCTCCAGGACCCCCTATCTCAAGGAAGACACTAATTATAACAGTGTTGCCAGGCGTGGTGGTTCACGCCTGTAACCCATCACTTTGGGAGGCAGAGGCAGGAGGATTGTTGAGCCCAGGAGTTCAAGACCAGCTTGGGCAACCTCGCCTCTGCAATAAATAAAAAAATTAGCAGCCGGGCTCGGTGGCTCAGCCTGTAATCCCGTGCTTTTGGGAGGCTGAGGTGAGTGGATTGCCTGAGCCCACGGGTTCGAGACCCGCCTGGGAAACTTGGTGAGACCTCATCTCTACAATAAATAAAAAATTAGCCGGGTGTGGTAGCACGCGCCTGTAATTCTGGCTATTCGGAAGGCTGAGGCGGAAGGATCACTAGAGCCCAGCAGGTCAAGGCTGCAGTGGCTGGGAGCAGCCACTGCACTCCAGTCTGGGTGACAGAGTGAGACTTCAACTCAAAAAAAAAGAAAAAGGAAGAAAGAAAAAGGTGATGAAAACGTATTCATGATTTCCTAAACTTACCTCTATCTTACATATAGACACATCATATCTTTGCAAGATCTTAATATAGACTGGGTTTTCCAGGACTGCAAATACTATGACATAAAGCGCTGTGTGTTTTGCTCTACTGGAGTTATTCACTATTTTAGAAAATTATGCCATCAATAGAAACATTGCTTAGAGTATGTATATATCTTATAGAACACACCTGTATCAATCTTCATGTGTAGCTGCCCCATCACAATAATTTTGTGAATAAAAGTAAGCATGTGCTATTTCCTAATGCCTTCTAATGTAGTCAGACCAGATAATTGTCATATTGAAATATATGTTATTTTATTATCAGTTACTCTCCATGTGCTTCTCCTTACTGACTTCTCCTATTATAGTTAGAACACTATGTTGATTTTTTTTTATTAGTTATATGTACAAATAGATTCTTTTTAGCTTTGAATTTCATTCTAGGATATAAAGGAGAGTTTAAAACATATTTGTCATAAAAAGGAAGCATTGAGTCTAACAGGGTTGCAATTCAATGGCATATAATTTTGTACACTGCGTGAACGGCCACCCCTTGTACCCTGTGTAACAGTCAGGTGGGGCGTCCCCCTCTTCCGCCCTTGGCACTCTATGGAACTGGCATACAGTGAGAGTGAGAAGAGCCATTACCTCCATAGTGTCTCACCCTTCAGAGAAGAAGCCCATCCCACTCCCACCCTTTCCCCACTGCAAGGAAGAGTCATGCCCAACTCCCATGTGGTTCCATGCACTTCTGTGAGTCTCAGTTCCCCTTATTTGTGTAATGTGGAGGACATCATCTACCCACATCAAAGAACCACTGGAAATATGGACTTATGTACAGAAAACGTCATCTAATAAGCTCTCAGCAAATTATTATTCAACATCATCGCCAACATGGTACCCTTCTCTGGGAAAGACATCCCTAAAATCACCTCACTCTTCCTACACCCTTCTTCTACAGTGAAAACACTGGGAATGGAGGTTTGGACCCCTCAGCCCCTCCCCCACCACCCTGACTTCCTCCTGCCTATCAGAACCAGCTTCCTCCCCATCCAGGGCCACACTCCAGCCATACCTGGCCATGCAGCTCGTCCTCAGGACCTGGCTTCGTCTTGTGGTGCTTGGCATCCATACAAACATTGAGCAGGTCTGTCCTGTCCCGGGCACTGCACAAGGTGGCTACCCAGACCAGAAGCAGCAGCAGTGGCATCAATTTCCAGGCCATATGTTTCTGTTTCAGCAGAGAAAACTAGTGTAGGGAGACCAAGACCTGAGGAGAAAGAGCTCCATGCAGGGAGCCCCTTCACCTCCTGCCCCAGCCTCTCCATCCCTACAGTGAAAGATGAGGTCAGACCTTGTTTTAGTGCTGTGGTCCTGAGGTCCTCTAAGGCTAGGATAGAGATGGCTGGTGGAAGGGGAGGAGGCTTTACCCCCAGGCTTGGAGAGCTCAGAAGGAGTACTGGGGTTACTGGGTAGGACCTGGGGAGGTGTTCCCAAGTGGAGGAGATGCCTGACAACCTCACTTTCTCTCTAGACTTCATCTATGACAAGCAATTAAATAGTTCAGGTTCATACACTGTGCCCCTGAACAGGGCCAGGGACACACAGTCCTGTGTCTAGCAAGTGCTCTATGGTTCAAGTCAGGATTGCCTGGGTTCCCATGCCAGTTTAGAAGCCCTATTAGCCCCAGGAAGGCAGTGACCCAGATCTGTTGAGTTCTCAGATTGGCATGAGGATCAAGTGACATTATCCACAGGATATTGTTTGGTTAAATGGTACAGAAATGGAAACAAGAGTGCTTTTTAAACAGTTTTGCTTCCGCAGAACTTTTTCCTTCCCCATTCTCCCTCCTTCAGAATCTCCCATCCTGATTCTGGCCTCCTCAACTGTCTCTGGGCTAATGCACCAGACTCCACCTTTCCTGTCAAGAAAAAATGCGGAGACGCTTAGACCTGAGGAACAACATGAAAGCCCCCCATGTTGGAGCAGCCAAACAAGCACTTGAAGACACAGGAGGCAACTAGCAAAAGTGACAGCCCCCTTCTTCTCTGTTTATTACCGCCCCTCACCCCACCCCCACCCCCACCCATTACAGATCTGACACTAAAATACCTAAGAGTTCATCTTGGAAACTGCTTCCTCTTTCTTACCATCACCACATACAATCGATTGCCAAGTTCTGACCAGGGTCCTTCCAAAAACTCACTTTCAGCTGGGTGCAGTGGCTCATGTCAGTAATCCCAGCACTTTGGGAGACTGAGGTAAAAGAATCACTTGAGGCTAGGAATTTGAGACCACATTGGGCAACATAGCGAGACCTTCAAAATATTAGCCAGGCATGGTGGCACATGCCTGTAGTCCCAGTTACTAGGGAGGCGGAGGCAGAAGGATCACCTGTGCCCAGGAGGTTGAGGCTGCCATGAACTGTAATCGTGCCACTGCACTCCTGAGTGACAGAGTGAGACTCTGACTCAAAACAAATAAAAATAAAAGCTGGGCTCGGTGGCTCAGCCTGTAATCCCGCGCCTTTGGGAGGCTAAGGTGAGTGGATTGCCTGAGCCCGCGGGTTCAAGACCTGA
>NW_007067975.1:1472-5599 GCF_000164805.1 Carlito syrichta | reverse complement strand
CTGCCCTCCAGTCTGGGCGACAGAGTGAGACTCCAACTCAAAAAAAAATAAAAATAAAAACAAATAAAGATAAAACTAGTTAGCCAGGCGTGGTGTCACACACCTATGGTTCCAGCTACTTGTAAGGCTGAGGCAGAAGGGTCACCTGAGCTCAGGAGGTTGACGCTGTTGTGAGCTGTGATCATGCCACTGCACTCTGGCCTGGATGACAGAGTGAGACTTTGACTCAAAACAAAAAACAAAAAAACAGCCGGGTTCGGTGGCTCAGCCTGTAATCCCGCACCTTTGGGAGGCTGAGGTGAGTGGATTGCCTGAGCCCACGGGTTCGAGACCCGCCTGGACAGGCAAGACCTCATCTCTACAATAAAAAAAAAAAAAAAAAAATCAGCTGGGCATGGTAGCGCATGCCTGTAATTCCGGCTACTCGGAAGGCTGAGGTGGAAGGATCACCGAAGCCCAGCAGGTCAAGGCTGCGGTGGCCAGGAGCGGCCACTGCACTCCAGTCTGGGCGACAGAGTGAGACTCCAACTCAGAAAAAAACCAACAACAACAACAAAAACTCACTTCCAATGGCTCTGTGTTTGGGGTCAGGTCTTCCCTCCTCCAATTTATTCCCCTTAAAGTCGTCTTCCCCACAGGAACCAGTGTGATCGTTCTAAATAGAGATATGTCCCTCCCGTAGGCACAAACCACTAAGTCTCCCCACTGCCCTTGTTACCTTTATCTCCTTTGGCATCTTGCCTGAACTGCCACAGGACACACACACAGCTGTATCTGAGTTGGTCTCTCTCTAGACTGTCCCTAATGGCCTCTGTGCTCAGGCAGCGTGGACTACAAGCTCTGGTCAACACAGAATGAAAGTTTCTCACTTAGCTCTTCTTCCGCTATTCCCTCTCCTCCAGACCCCACCCTCTTAAAGGCTCCACGATGACCAGTGTCGTGGCTCACGCCTGTCATCCCAGCACTTCAGGAGGCCGAAGGGAGAGGATTGCCTGAGCCCAGGGGTTCGAGACCAGCCTGGGCAACTTGGCGAGACCTTGTCTCTACAATAAATAAAAAAAATAGCCGGACTCAGTGGCTCAGCCTGTAATCCTGCGCCTTTGGGAGGCTGAGGTGAGTGGATTGCCTGAGCCTGCGGGTTCGAGACCTGCCTGGGCAACTTGGCGAGACCATATCTGTAAATAGTGTCAGTGGTCTTATAGAGAATATGATACATCAATTGGCCTTGTTTGCAAGATGACCTAGAGTGGTCATCAGTGGACTGTTCCACTTTTCAGACTGATATAGCTAGGTCAAAACAGTCAGTCCTCCCTCTTACTAGGATCTAACTGAAAAATTAAATTTGTAACTATAATCAAGCCAGAAATATAAACTGACTAGAAGATAAAAACCGGGCTCAGTGACTCACCCTGTAATCCCGTGCCTTTGGGAGGCTGAGGTGAGTGGATTGCCTGAGCCCGCGGGTTCGAGACCCGCCTGGGCAACTTGGCGAGACCTCATCTCTACAATAAATCAAAAATTAGCCGGGCATGGTAGCACGCGCCTGTAGTCCCAGCTACTTGGAAGGCTGAGGCGGAAGGATCGCCGGAACCCAGCAGGTTGAGGCTGTGGTGGCCGGGAGTGGCCATTGCACTCCAGTCTGGGTGACAGAGTGAGACTCCAACTCAAAAAAAAAAAAAATTAAAAAAATACCTGGGTGTGGTGGCACATGCCTATAGTTCCAGCTACTTGGAAGCCTGGGGAGGAAGGATCGCCTGAGCCCAGCAGGTGGGGGTTGTGGTGGCCATGAGTGCACCATTGCACTCCAGCCTGGGTGACAGAGTGACACTCCAACTCAAAAATATATTTTTTTATATATTTTTTCATACTGTTTTGCAACCTATCTCTGGAACTTTTTCATCTTGCAAAATTGAGACTGTATACATTAAACAAGTCTCCCATTTTCCCTTTCTCCAGCCCCTGCCAACCATCATCTATTTTGTCTCTGTGAATTTGACAACTCTAGGTACCTTATATAAGTGAAATCACACAGTATTTATACTATACTTTTGACTTAGTTATTTCACGTAGCATATAATTCTCAAGGTCCGTCTGTGTTGTGCATGTGTAGAATTTCCTTCCATGTTGATGCTGAGTAATGTTCCTTTGTATGTATACACACATTTTGTTTATCCAGTCATTTGTAGATGGACATTTGGGTTGCTTCCACCACTTGGCTATCATGAAGAATACTGCTATGAACATGGGTGTATAAATATCTCTTTGATATCCTTCTTTCAATTATTTTGTAAAAACATCCAGAAATGGATTTACTGGATTACATGGTAATTGTTTTTAATTTTTGTTTGGTTTTTTTTTAGTTGGACTGTCACTCTGTCACCCAGACTGGAGTGCAGTGGCCGCTCCCGGTCACCGCAGCCTCGACCTGCTGGGCTCCGGCGATCCTTCTGCCTCAGCCTTCTGAGTAGCTGGAACTACAGGCGTGCACTTCCACGCCCGGCTAATTTTTTGATTTAATGTAAAGATGAGGTCTCGCCAAGTTGCCCAGGCGGATCTGGAACCCGCGGGCTCAGGCAATCCACTCAACCTCAGCCTCCCAAAGGCACGGGATTACAGGCTGAGCCACCGAGCCTGGCAAGCATCTTTTTCTATGCTTGTTGGTCATGTGTAGGTCTTCTCTGGAGAAATGTCTGTTCAAGTCTTTTACCCGTTCTTAAATTGGGTTATTTGGGGTTTTTTTATATTGTTTTTTTGTTGTTGTTGAGTTGTCTTTTCTGTACTCTGGATTAACTTTTTAAGATATATGATCTGCAAATATTTTTTCCTATTCTGTACGTTGCTTTTCACTGTGTTTGTCCTTTGATGAACAGAAGTTTTTTATTTTGATGTAGTTCAATTATCCATTTTTACCTTTGTTTCTATGCTATTGTTGTCGCACCTAATCCAATGTCATGAAGCTCTTTCCCTATATTTTCTTCAAAGAATTTTTTTTTTTTTTTCAGAGTCCTACTCTGTTGCCCAGGCTGAAGTGTGATTGCACGCTCACAGCCACCAGAGTCTCGACCTGCTGGGCTCAGGCAATTCTTCTGCTTCAGCCTTCCAAGTAACTGGAACTACAGGCGCACACCACCAGGCCCCGCTAATTTTTTGAGTTATTGTAGAGCCAAGGTCTTGCCAAGTTGCTTAGGCTGGTCTCAAACCCATGGGCTCAGACAATCCTCCTGCCTCTACCTCCCAGTTCTGGGATTACAGGTGTGAGCCACGGTGCCTGGCTTCTTCAAAGAGTTTTATCATTTTAGCTCTTATATTCAGGTCCTGGATCCACTTTGAGTTAACTTTTCAATATTGTATAAAGGTGTATTTATATAGATGGATCACACCTGTATAAAGGTTTAAGATAAGGGTCCAATTTTATTGTTTTGTATATGAATATCTAGGACTATCCCAGCACCATTTGTTGAAGACTATTCTTTTCCCCGAAATGTTTGGGGCATGCTAGTAACAAACCTGAACTTTCAGTTCTATTCCCTTGGAGTACATATCTATCTTTATGCCACTAGCATGCTATCTAGATTGTTGTAGTTTTGTAATAAGCTGTAAAATCAGAAAGTGTGAGTCCTCCAATTTTTTTGTTTTTCAAGATTGTTTTGGCTATTCTGGGTCTCTTTCCTGTCCATATGAAGTTTAGGGTTAGGCTATCAACTTCTGCAAAAAAGTCAGCAGGGATTTTGACCGGGATTGGGTTAGGGAGTATTGCCATCTTAACACATAGTAAGTTTTCTGATTGGTGTACATGGGATTTCTATCCATATATTTAGATTTTAATTTTTTTTCAAAAATGTTCTATGGTTGCAAATCTTTTACTTCTTTTGTTAAATTTAGTCCTACAAACCAGGCATGGTGACTCACACCTATAATCCCAACCCTTTGGAAGACAAAGGCAGGAGGATCACTTGAACCAGGAGTTCAAGACCAGCCTAGACAATATAGCAAGACTTTGTCACTACAAAAATTTTTTAAAACTAGGATGGCCTGGCACGGTGGCTCAAGTCTGTAATCCCAACACTTTGGGAAGCCAAGGTGAGAGGATTGCCTGAGCCCATGGGTTCGAGACCAGCCTGGGCAAC
>NW_007067974.1:1528-2228 GCF_000164805.1 Carlito syrichta | reverse complement strand
TTAGGTACATTTAGGGATTTAATTAGGGCCTTCCGATCTGTCATTATAGCCTTCTGTTGGTATGAGGTGGCTACCCCTAGATACGTGACTTGTGTGACAGACAGTTGGATCTTTTGAGGGGATACCCAATATCCTCTCTCTGCTAGAAAGTTAAGAGTGAGTGCAGTGTCTGTTTGAGAATCAGCTAAAGAAGGGCTACATAGGAGGAGGTCATCTACATATTGAATAAGGGTAGATTCAGTAAGTGAGAGAGACTTAAGATCTGCTGCTAAAGTTTGACCAAACAGGTGGGGGCTATCTCGAAAGGCTTGTGGTAGGACTGTCCAAGTGAGTTGTGAGTGGTGAGATATTGGATCAGTCCATGTGAACGTGAAAATGTTTTGTGAGTCTGCTGCCAGGGGGACGGTAAAGAATGCATCCTTAAGGTCGAGGACTGAGAAGTGAGTAGCAGTTGGAGGAATTGAAGATAAGATGGTATAGGGATTGGAACTAGCAGGTGGATGGGGATGGCAGCTGCATTAATGAGCCTTAGATCCTGCACTAAGCGGTAAGTGCCGTTTGGTTTTCGTACTGCTAAAATGGGGGTGTTGAATGGGGAGTTAGTGGGGCACAGATATCCCTTTTGTAGCAAAGAGTTAACGACAGGTTGGAGTCCTAGAAGACTGGAGGTAGGAAGAGAGTACTGTGGCTGATTAGGATG
>NW_007067974.1:0-381 GCF_000164805.1 Carlito syrichta | reverse complement strand
GCTTTGGGAGAAAAAATA
The DNA here is from genome assembly GCF_000164805.1 of Carlito syrichta. Taxonomy (NCBI): domain Eukaryota; kingdom Metazoa; phylum Chordata; class Mammalia; order Primates; family Tarsiidae; genus Carlito; species Carlito syrichta. Next base: position 363 of record NW_007067974.1, on the reverse strand, counting down.
TGTCATTAGGAGTTGCTGGCCATCAGGCGTTTCAGGATCTATATTAGTAAATTGTTGGAGTGCCCTACTGAGCCGGCTGAGGAAGTTGGAGGGGTTTTCCTCTTTGTCCTGAATGACTTCCTGAAGTTTTTCAAACTTGATCGTCTTTTGTGTGGCCCTGCACAACCTGGAAAGGAGGCAAGTAGAAAAACGGTCCCTAGCTTCAATGCCAGCAGGAGAGTTGTAATCCCAGCCTGGATCTTGGTCTGGGATCGCTGTCGCCCCAAGAGGGTGAGCGGGGGTGGTTTGATGAATTTCATCTGTATATGTTCTAGCCTGTTCCCAAACCCTTCTACGTTCCTCCGGAAGTAGGGTGTTGGAGAG
>NW_007067973.1:0-808 GCF_000164805.1 Carlito syrichta | reverse complement strand
TAACTAGCTAGCTCACTGTCTAGCCAGCTGACTTAACTAGCTAGCTACTCAGCTAGCCAGTTGGCAAGTCATCTGACTAAATTTGCTGACGTAACTAGCTAGTAAGCTGACTTAACTAGCAGACTTATCCATCTACCTACCTAGCTATCCAGCTGTCTTAACTAGCTGAAATACCTAGCTAGCCAGAAGGACAGCCTTCTGAACTAACTAGTTTTTCAACTACCTAACTATCTGGATAGCCAACTGACTTATTGAGTTGACTTAACTAGTTAGCCAGCTGGTTGCCAGCTGACTTATCTAGCTGACTTAACCAGCTAGTCAACTGGATAGCCAGTTGACTAAATTAGATGACTACATATCTAGCCAGCTGGCTAGCCAGTTGACTAACCTAGCTGACTTAAGTTTGCAAGCTGGCTAACCAGCCCTCTTTACTATCTTGCTAACTACCTAGCTAGCTGGCTAGCAAGCTTAATTAACTAGGTGCATTGAACAGGTTGTCTGCTGGCTATCATGCTGACTTATCTAGCTGTCTACTATGTAGTCAGCTGGCTATACAGCTGACTAAACTAGCTGTCTTAACCAGTTAACCCATTGGCTAGCCAGCTGACTTAACTCACTGAAATCACTAGCTAGCCAGGTAACTATCTAGCTGACTTAACTATCTAGTTAACTACCTTAAAAGTTGGCTAGCCAGTACTCTTAACTAGCTGAATTAAACAGCTAACCAGCTATCTAGCTAACTGACAACTTGCTCGCTACAAAGCTAACCAGCTGACTAGCCAGCTGACTTAACTAGCTGACTTAATTG
>NW_007067972.1:0-381 GCF_000164805.1 Carlito syrichta | reverse complement strand
TTAGTCAGCTGACTTAACTAGTTAGCTAGCTGACTTAATTTGATGACTTGGCTGGTTGACCTAACTAGCTAGCTAGCTGACTTATCCAGCTGACATATCTAGAATGCTAGCTAGTTATCTAGCTGATTTATCTGGCTGACTAACTCGTTAGCTAACTAGTTAGCTGACTGACTCAGACAGCTGTCTTAACTCGTTAGGTAACTTGCAAGCTACTTGACTTTACCAGTTGACTTAACTCATTAGCTATCTAACTAGCTGACTTAAGCAGCTGACTTAACTCGTAAGCTAACTAGCCCCCTAGCTGAGTTAATCAGCTGATTGACTCTTTTATTTATTTATTTTTAGTTGGATTCTAACTCTGTCGCCCAGAATGGAGTGCAG
>NW_007067971.1:0-588 GCF_000164805.1 Carlito syrichta | reverse complement strand
TAACTCGTTAACCAACTGGTTAGCCAGCTGACTTAACTAGCTGACATCAGTAGATAGACAGCAGGCTAGCAAGCTGACTTAATTAGCTAGTTACCTACGTATTCCCCTGGCTTGCCAGCTGTCTTATGTAACTAGCTACCTAGGTATCCAGCTGACTAGTGAGCTGACTTAACTAGGGGATTTAACTAGCTAGCCAGTTGACTAAACTAGTTGGCTACACAGCTAGGCAGCTGGCTAACCAGCTGACTTAACTAGCTGATGAAACTATCTAGCTACCTAGATAGTGAGATGACTTTACTAGCTGAAATAAATAGCTAGCTACCTTTTTAGCTAACTAGCGAGCTGGCTAGCCAACTGACTTAACTAGGCAACCTAACTAGCTAGCCAGATGGCTAGCAAACTGACTTAACTAGATAGATACCATGATAGGCAGCTGGCTAACCAGGTGATTAACCTAACTGACTTAACTAGCTAGCCAGCAGACTTAGCTAGCTGACTTAACTATATAGCTCTCAGGCTAGCCAGGTAACTTAACTAACTGACTTAGCTAGCTAGTCAGCTGGCTGGCCAGCTGAATAAACTAACTGA
>NW_007067970.1:0-584 GCF_000164805.1 Carlito syrichta | reverse complement strand
GCCATGTCACACAGGGAAACATCATAAAGGGCACAGGTTGGGAGGTGATCCTGATGTGGATTCAGAGTTATTTTACATCTCTGAGCTCCAGTCAGGAAGAGCACACAGTATTGTGAGATTAGACCTAGCATGGGAAAGGCTCAAACCATACCTCTGTAAAAAAGAGGCCCATGTAAATCCGGGTATGGTGGTGTATACCTGTAATCCCAGAACTTTGAGAGGCTGAGGCAGGAGAATCACTTGAAGCCAGGAGTTTGAAACTAACCTGGGCAACATAGTGAGACCCTGTCTCTACTACTACTACTACTACTACTACTACTACTAATAATAATAATAATAAAAAAAGAGAGAAAGAAAGAAAAGAAAAATAGATGGGCATGGTGTCACCTGCCTACAACTCCAGCTACTAGAGAGGAGAGAGGATCCCTTTAGTCCAGGGGTTTGAGGCTGCAATGAGCCATGACCACGCTACTGTATTCCAGCCTGGGAGACAGAAGAAGACCCCGACTCTTAGAAATAAAAAGACTTAGCCGGGCTCGGTGGCTCAGCCTATAATCCCGCGCCTTTGGGAGGCTGAGGTGAGT
>NW_007067969.1:0-382 GCF_000164805.1 Carlito syrichta | reverse complement strand
CACACACACCCTCTCTCTCTCTCTCTCTCTCTCTCTCTCTCTCTCTCTGTCTCTCTCTCTCACATACACTCACACACATGCACTCACACTCACACACACACACACACACACAGACACCCATGACCTGTTCCTTTATGGCAGTGGTTTTTTCGTGGAGGAGAATTTCTCCAAGGATGGTAAAGAGGAGGGGAGGGATCATCAGGCACTAGATTGTCATAAGGAGCAGGCAACCTTGGTCCCTCGCATGTGCAGTTGACAATACGCTTCGCGCTCCTATGAGAATCCAATGCCATGGCTGGTCTGATGAGAGGCAGAGCTCTGCTCACCTGCCACTCACCTTTTACTGTGTGGCCTGGTTTCTAACAGACCATGGACCGGTGCT
>NW_007067968.1:544-22444 GCF_000164805.1 Carlito syrichta | reverse complement strand
TCTTTTTGAAACTTCAGATTATATCTCAAATTCAACTTCAACAGTAAGCACTGCTTTCAGGTTTTTCTTCCTTTGAGAAGGACTGGGATTCTCTTGCTCAGTTTTTTCTCAGCACCTGTTATATTTTTTACTTTGGGTCTAAATCTTTGTTATGCAAATGCTGAAATGTTGTCTCTTGAATGTTTCCTCCAGCATAACTTACATCTATACTCTTGGCTTTTCTGAATGTGTAGGGTCCAGGAGTCCTCTGATGTTTTGATGAAAAAAATCAACTCAGAAAAGACAGAAGGGTTAAAGAGAAGGCGGGTTTGGGGTGCATACATGAGAGGTTTTAGAATGAAACCTAAAAGATACTGGGGAAATTGTTCATTTTTATGCCTCTATAATTCAGTGTTCACTCATACCTCTTGATGCTCTATTCCTGTGTCTGATTAATTCAAGTAGTCTTTTCAGCGGGGTTGAATTTCAGATTATCCAAATGGGGCCTCCCATAAGGAGAAACAATCACACCACAGAACGTTTTTCTTTACCTTTTTGGTAACTGTGCTATGAAACAAAGGTTTTACATTTTATCAAGCAAACTCCTGTGTTGTCATTATTAGGTTATTGGCTAATTAGAAAAACTAAATTTTTAAAGGGTTAAAACTTTTATTTCAAGTTAAAACCTTCTATACCACTCTCAATTCTTTTGATTATCACTCTGATTAAATGCATAACTATTATTTTACTGTGACCTGTGATTGTGTTTTAATCCAATGTGTTGAGTATTTTAACATCTTTAAAAACAACCTGAAAACCAAATGCTGGGGGCTTACCCAAACTACAAAGATGAATCACTGTAAAGGTATAGAATCTTTTTGAATCTTTCAGTTAAGTAAAAAACTCCAGTATCACCACTTCCACAATAATAATTAGACATCAGTTAAGAGGCTCCTTCAGCCTTGTTAAAAAGAGTCTTTGTCAAATATTGTTTACTAACCCTTGTATTGTTATATTGCAGGGTTTTGACTCTTACACATATCTACTCATCTAAAGGAGCCCACTGACTCCTAGTGAATTGTAAGCATCAATGCAGGTACCTGACAACAAACTCAAGTTTACCAATGTCTCATCTTAGACCTGGGAGAAGATGTCAATCAAAATAAACTGCTCTTGACCAGGTACAGTGGCTCATGCCTGTAATTTCAGCACTTTGGGCACCGTGGCAGGAGAACTGCTTGAGCCCCGGAATTCAGACCAGCATAAGGTACATAGCAAGACTTTAATTTTTTTCAATTTTTTTTTATTTTAAAAATGTGGATTAGAATCCAAATTTAGGTATACAAGCGGTCATCATACAGGTAAAGTTTGGGCCTCCCTTTGGTTCCCACTTCACCTAGTTTGAGATCAGGTACCCTGAAGATGTTGTGTACCCCACCTCCATCCCTTGGCAGTGTCTTGCTACTGCCAATCGCTTTCTTGCTTTAATGTTCAGGGTCCGCTTAAGAGTGAGAATATGTGGTGCTCAGTTCTTTGTTTCTATCATAGATAAATAAGTATGCTAGGTTCTAAATCCATCCAAGTTGCTGCAAAGTCTATAATTTTGTTCTTATTTTTAGCTACATAATATTCCATCATGTATTTGTAATTTTGAACATAGCCAGGCATGTGGCTCACACTTGTAATTCCAACACTTTGGGATACGGTGACAAGAGGATTGTCCAAGCCCAGGTGTTCAAAACCAGCCTGGGCAACTGGGAGAGACCTTGTCTCTACAATCAAATCAAAAAGGTTGCAGGACATAGTGGCATGCACCTGTAGTTTCAGCTACCTGGAAGGCTGAGGTAGAAGGATCACCTGAGCTCAGCAGGTTGATGCTGTGGTGGCTGTGAGTGTACCACTGCACTCCAGTCTAGGCAACAGACTGAGACTCCAACTCAATACATAAATAAATAATAGAAAGTAGATAGATAGATAGATAGATAGATAGATAGATAGATAGATAGATAGATATTGTACAGCTCTCTACAAAAAAATATCAAATTAGCCAGGCATGGTAGCACACACCTTTGGTCCCCTCTACTTGTGAAGAGTCTAAGCAAGAAGATTGCTGGAGCCCAAAAGTTTAAAACTGCAGTGAGCTGTGACTGTGCCACTTGCACTCCAGCCTGAGCAACAGAGTAAGACCTTAGCTCAAAAGAAAGAAACATACTAGATTTCAATCCTTCTTCTGAGAAGCAATTCTGACTACAAAATGTAGGCAGTTCTCTGCAGCCAGGGAGCAGGAATCTTGATTCTCTGGAATTGAAAGAAACAACTGTTTCTTTCATGAATCACTCATTGAATCAGGCAGCAGGATGCCCAGAAGAGTCTGGTGGTCTCTTTGTAATGGCTTTGTTTTTACAGGGCTCATCTCACCAATGTTGCTGTAGGCTTCTGTGCATTTTTAGTTCCAGTGATCATATTTTTATACATCCTTACTATATGAAAGCAAGTATTTTTATGCTTTCAATGAAATGAAGTTTTCTCTTTGATGGGCCTGATAAAGGCTATCAGAGGCCCACTGCCCAAGAAACTTACTCACCAGGTGTACACATATGGGGCTGATACATAAGTTCATAGCAGTTTGTGCATGCCCATGGGATGCAAATGTTTCACCTTGGTTGCCTGGTCACAGCTCATCACATTTTCTAATTCTCACATTGACTGAAGAGGATCATCATGGATTAAAGCATTTAAACAGTCTTCGTTAAAGGTCATGGTCTTCCTGAATTTGGAAATTCACTCAGGTCAAAGTGGCCCTCTTTGAAAGGACAAAAATATTTTCTTTCCATGGTTTCCCCGATAGCATTCTCCTCAGTAATGACACAAATGTTTCAAGCCACCTCCACTGCTTTGACTCCTCCATTAAACCCAAACAGAAAAACATGACAGAAGTGTTTATTTTTTTCACTTGACACTCCATCTTCATTAGCTCAAAAATAGTACCAACTTTTTCCAAATGTATTCTCTGATATTTTTAAGCAGCATGATAAAGTATAAGCAACTTTAAATTTTCAATAATTACTGAGCAGCCATGAACTCTTCTTTTCTTTGTTCCCTTAGATGGGAGAAGATGGATACCAAGTCCAACCTCTCAGGGTAAAGCAGGAACCTTTAAAATGACCATCACAAGTCTAAATTAATCAAAGACATGCAAACAAAGACAGGTTAAACATTTCTACAAACTAAAATCAGCAAGCGCAGTGTTCTAACACACATCTGGAAGGAAATAGCCTCCAAAGGTGTTGGAGTAGCTGGAGAGAAAGATACAGAGAAGAGGCCAGGGTGAGTCACCTGGTCTCTCACTGCCTCTCAGGTAGTTACCTCCGACACTCAGACTTCACAAAGAAACTTCAGGACTCAACATGTGAGGTCATAAAGGGTAGTTACTTCAACGGCTTATTCCTTGAGACACAGAAAATTTTGCACAAACTCTCGCCTAACACATTATACCTCACACATGTCAATTCTTCCTCTTCAGTAGAGCCAGGAGCAAAGACACATGAGCAGAAGCAAACTGAAAAGAACAAAGTTTGTATCTACATCATCTGGGAAAGATAAGGGTCTATCGAGGCCAATGGGCAATGGAAAAAAGAGCACCTGTCAATTACAGTGGGGATTCTGCCCCTTCCAAGACTGGAGAGAACTGGTTCAGAGCTTGGGTCAGTCAGGCGAAAGTCACGTCACGGTGGAGCATCTTAAATACAGTGTAGTTCTGTCTGAGCTTGTCTGCCCCACGCTGTTCAAAACAGGTTAAGTTGAACTGAAAGAGCTCCTTCCTCCTGGAGCAATGTCCATTCATGGGGACTGTATGTAGAGGGAGAGCTGCTCCTTATTTGTTGAGATCCATGCTAGGGGTAAGAAATGGGTTGGTGGCTCCTATGAAGTCCATCTTTGAAGGTTTGAAGATGTCCTAGTGGATGCTTTCTATCCTCAGACCAAAGGCACACTTGCTCTGACCATAAGTCTCCAAACGTTTCATTGACAATGCTGGCTACTTTAAAGTCAAAGGTCCTCCTAGACTGGGTGTATCTTGGTGTTTTACTTAAAGGGAGATTATATGTCTCCCTACAAATGCGTGGTGCTGTCCCTTGTTGTACCTCCTGTGTTTAGCCAGGTGGGTCACAGGTGATTTTTGTGTGTATGTGGGTATCCATAAGTACATTTAGTCACAACAGGCACACTGCTGTCCCATGTTACACCATCTGTGTGTTGTCCACGTTGGCCCCAGGTGCCTGTTTGCTGGTAGGTGGGTTCCCGAGGGCCTCCCATCAAAGGCATGGTAGTGGTCCCTGCAGATGCACTATCTGAGCTTTGTCCAAGTGAGCTCCAGATGTTCTGATGGATGTGTTTTCCACACACAGATATGGTGCCCTGATGAAAAGCTTGAGCATGGACGCCTCCAACCATGAGTTTAGAGCCATTCCTTCTTCATACACATCTGGCTTCTGGAAAGGTGGACCCCAGGTGCCTGAAACCTCATAGCACCAGAAGCATATGCAAACACAGAGATGTTGTCGGAACCTTCTGGTGCAGCAAGGCTATGGCCAGTTGGACTCCAGACTATCTGGCCTAATGGAGGAACAGAAGGAGGCCTGGGTATGCCCCTCAGTCCTGCTCCAGGATTGAGTGCTCCCAATTGGAACTGGGGCCAGGAGAGACACCCAACTCCAATGTTCCCACCATGTGTAGAAGCACCTGGTCCCTTAATCACCAGTGGGTCTGTAGTGGTGTTGACACCAGAGATGTACTGCCCCAAGTGCCTGGCACCCAGGTTGCTACTCTCAAGTTAGAAGTCTTGGCCTCAGCAATGGAAAAGCACTTAGTTGTTGCTAAAGGCTGACTGAACATTGATAGGCATGCCTAGTGCAGAATATGGTGATGTCAAAACTGCCAAAGCTGATTGCAAGATGCTGCATCTGTGTGGCTGGACTGCAGGAGATGTTAGGACTTTTCTTTGACTGGATATACTGGATTTGCCAAAATGAAAGAGTTGCTAGACTACTGCTGTCCATCAGGGGCCCCAAATGTGGGCTAAGACATGACTTGTGGAGTCGAAGTAAGTATAGAAGTTGCAGTTGGTCCTCTGAGTGACTGTGCAGGTAACCTGGTGGACCCTGGTACTAAGGCAATGCTGCATCTGGGTTATGTGTTCCGAAGATCAGGAGTCCCCAAAGAGGATGGCATTTTGTTCTTCCTGGACATGGGGAGACTGGAGGATGACAGCCTTGGAGGAAGGGACAGTCCCCTTTGGAGTCGAAGGCAGGCTTTGATGATGATGTTGCCGAGGTGCTTCTCACTAGAGTGGTGGTCACTGGAGGAGCCACAGTGGGAAAGATCCTAAAACAGGGACACTGGGGAGACAGGATTCCTGCAGTTGCCCAGTAGGTGTTCCAAATCTGGGCCAAGGGGTGGGTTTTTGACTAAGAAGAGGCCAAAATTGAGGTAGGAATTCAATTTGGTAAATAAATGTAGGTGGGTAGATCTCCACTGATACCTTACAGAGCACCTCTTCCCCACATTACCATGGATATGGGGAAATAGTGAAAGAGCTCACTTGGGGTCTGTTTGAAATGTGGAAATGACAACCTTAGATGCGGGAGTAGTGTCCGTGACAGTGATCTCAGAGTCTGAAGTGTGGCTGGGATGGTGGAAATGGCTGCCTTGAAATGGATTGACTTGCAAAGAGTCTTAGTGAGAGGGACTGGAAGAGAGTTATGGAAGGAAAGACAAGGAAGGGAGTCGCTTCTGTGGAAGGAAGGCTTGAAGGATGGGTGTGGGTTTAGGAAGTAGAGAACCATGCAGTATAGAGGATTTGGCAGCCAGGTGGGTGTATTCTGGGATGGTAGGATGTGCTGAGACCTGAAAAGTGTAAGTGGCCGGGGCAGGGAGTCTGTAGTTTCCCTAGCAGGTAAGGAGAGCAAAGGGGGTGAATGGGTATAATTGCATTTTGCCATGACTCTGTTTCATCCTCCAAAGCCTCCAAATTATCTGCCAACATTTTGTTCTTCCTTCCACACTCAAGGTTCTAGCCAAGGTTTCTCCATAGCTCTCTGCATGGAAGTTAGGTAGACAGGAAACTCTTCTCTATCCCCCCAGAGTGGCAGTAGAGTTTGGAGCAAATGTGGCAGAGGTGACAGTAGTGGAGTTGACATTCCCCCGTTATTGAAAGTTCTGGATGGAGAAGAACTCTCGAGGGAATATACGCAGACATCCTTCCCTCCATCTCCATCCCCAGCAACAGCAGCACCCACAGAGCTGGGCATGTGGTCTTCATCCTAAACTTCCTGGACTGACTTCCCTGGCAGCAGAAAGAAGCCTGGGGCTGGGACAGAGTGTGTTGTTGAAACTGGAGCAAAGAAACTACTCAAGAAAATATATCCAGTTTTCTTGCATCTCCATCCCCAACATTAGCAACTCCTACAGAGCTGGGCAGGTGTTTTAATCTGCACTTCCTTGAGTGACTTACCTGGCAGCATAGATTAACCTGGGCCTGGGTTAGAGCATGCTGTTGAAACTGGACCGAGTAACTCCTATGGAAATGTATCCAGATTTCTTGCCCTGCATCTCCTTCCCCAACATAAGCAACACCCACAGAGTTGGGTGGGTGGTTTCAACCTTTGAACTTCCAGGACTTAATTTTCGGGCAGCAAAATACAGCCTGGGGCTGAGTCAGAGTGAGCTGCTGAAACTGGACCAAGAACTCATTCAGAAATGTACCCAGTCATCTAGCCTGGCATCTCCATACACTACATCAGCAGCAGCCACATAGCTGGGCAAGTGGTCTTCATCCTGCACTTCCTGGACTGCTGTACCAGCATAGAGCAGCATGGGACTGGACTGGGTCAGAGGGTGCTCTTGAAACTGCAGCAAAGAACTCCTAGAAAAAATGTATCCAGTCTTCTTGAACTGTATCTCCATCCCCAACACCAGCAATACCCACAGAGATGGGCAGGTGGTCTTCAGTTTGCAATCCCTAGACTACATTCTCTGGCAGCTTAGAGCAGCCTATGCCTGGCACAGAGAGTGCTGTTGAAATTGTAGTAAAGAATTCCTCAGAGGAATATATACAGTCTTCTAGCTTTGCATCTCCATCCCCCAAATCAGCAGAACCCTCAAGGAGGGGCAGGTAGTCTTCAACCTGCACTTCCTGGACTGAATTCTCTGGGAGCAGAAAGCAGCGTGGGGTGACTCAGAAAGTGCAACTGAAACTGAAGCACAGAATTCCTCGACAAGAAACATCAAGTCTTCTTTCCATGCATCTCTGTCTCCAACATTACAAGAACCTGCCAAGTTCGGCACGTGACTTAATACTGCACTTCCTAGAGTCTAGGAAGTGCTGGATGAAGACTACCTGCCCAGCAGCATTCAGAGAACACTGCAGAAAAGAGGAAAGAACTCTTGTAGGAAAGAAATCCAGTCTTCTTGCCAAGAAGCTCCATCCCCAACGTCAGCAGCACTCGCTAGCTGGGCAGGTATTCTTCATCCTGAACTCCTGGACTGACATCTCTGGCAGCATAGACCAACCTTGGTCTGGGTCAGACAGTGCTGTTGGATTGTAATGGAAAATTCTTAGAAGGACTATATGCAGTCTTGTTGCTCTGCATCTCCAACCACAACATGAGCAGGACCCACAGGTGGGCTCCACCCTGCACTTCCTGGACTTACTTCTCTGCCAGCATAGATCAGCATAGGGTTGGGTCAGAGGTAACCGTTGAATCTACATCAAAGAACTACTAAAAAATGTAATGAGTCTTCTTGGACTGCATCTCCATCCTCAATATACCAGCACACAGAGAGCTGGTCAGGTGGTTTTCATCTTGCAATTCCTAGACTGAGTTCTCTGGCAACTTAGAGCAGACTATGCCTGGGGCAGAATGCATTGTTGAAATAGTAGCAAAAAATTCCTTGAGGAAATATATACAGTCTTCCTGTTTTGTATCTCCGTGGTGAGAATCAGCAGCACCCGCTGGGCTGGGCAGATAGTCTTCATCCTGCACTTCCTGGAATGAATTCTCTGGCAGCAGAAAGCAGCCTGGGTCTGGATCAGAGCACACTGTTGAAACTGGACCAAAGAACTCCTATGGAAATGTATACAGACTTCTTGCCCTGCGTCTGCTTCCCCTATATGAGCAGCATGCACAGACCTGAGGTGGTCTTCATCCTGCAATCCTCTAGTGACTTATCTAGTACCATAGATTTGCCTGGGGCTGGTTCGGGAGCGCTGATGCAACTGTACCAAAGATCTCCTTGAGGAAATATATGCAGTCTTCTGACTCTGCACCTCTGTCCCCAACATCAGCGGCATCCAGAGAGTTGGGCAGGTTTTCTTCATCCTGTACTTCCTGAACTGACTTCTCAGGCAGTAGAAAGCATCTTGGGTCTACGTCAGAGCACGATGTTGGAACTGGACAGAAGAACTCCTAAGAAAATGTATCCAGTATTCTTGCACAGCATCTCCTTCCCTTATATGAGTAACACACAGACCTGAGCGGGTGGTCTTCATCCTGAACTTCCCATAGTGACTTACCAGGCAACTTAGATTAGCCTGGGTCTGGGTCGGGAGTGCTGATGCAACTGTAGCAAAGATTTCCTCCAGGGAATATATGCAGTCTTCTGCCTCTGCATCTTCGGCCCCAACATCAGCAACCCCCCCAGAGCTGGGCATGTGGTCTTCACCCTGCAATTCCTGGACTGCCCTGACAGCAGAAAACAGTTGTGACAGTGAGGTCACTGTAGAAACTGGAGGAAAGAACTTCTGGAGGAGAGAAATCCAGTCTTCTTGCCAAGCATCTCTGTCCCCAACATCAGCAACACTCACCAGCTGGGCAAGTAGTCTTCAACCTGCATTTTCTGGACTGATATTTCTGGCAGCATAGAGCAATGCTGGCCTGGGTCAGACAGTGCTGTTGAACTGTAACCAATAATTCTTCAAGGGGTTATATGCAGTCTTCTTGCTCTTCATCTCTGTCTACAACAAGAACAGCACCCACAGGTGGTCTTCTTCCTGTACTTCCTGGACTGACTTCTCTGCCAGCAATGAGCAGTGTGGGACTAGGCCAGAGGGTGCCATTGAAACTGTAGCAAAGAACTCCTAGAAAAAAATGTAACTAGACTTCTTGAACTGCAACTCCATCCCCAAAATCAGTCGCGCACACAGAGCTGGGCAGGGTGGTCTTCAGCTTGAAATTCCCATAGTGAAATCTCTGGCAGCTTAGAGCAGCCTATGCCTGACGCAGGGAGCACTGTTGAAATTGTAGCAAAAAAATACCTCGAGGGAATATATGCAGTCTTCTGACTGTGCATCGCTGTCCCCAACATCAACGGCATCCCCAGAGTTGGGCAGATATTCTTCATCCTGTATTTACTGAATTGACTCCTCAGGCTGTAGAAAGCATCCTGGGTCTGGGTCAGAGCACGCTGTTGAAATTGGATGAAAGAACTCCTATGGAAATGTAACCGGTCTTCTTGCTCTGCATCTCCTTCCCTTGTATGAGCAACACACAGACCTGAGTAGGTGGTCGTCATCCTGCACTTCCTGTAGTGACTTACCTGGTAGCAGATATTAACCTGGGGCTCGGTGAAGGAGTGCTGATGAAACTGTGGCAAAGATCTCTTCGAGGGAATATCTGCAGTCTTCTGGCTCTACATCTCTGTCCCAAACATCAGCAGACCCACAGAGCTGGGCACATGTTCTCCATCGTGCACTTTCTGCACTGACCTCTCTGACAGCATAGAGCGGTCTAGGGCTGGGTCACTGAGTGCTTTGGAAACTGTAGCAAAGGACTCTTCAAGGAATATGTGCAGTCTTCTTGTTCTGCATTTCTGCCCCCAACCTCAGCAGCAACCCCAGAGCTGGATAGGTTGCCCTCATCCTGCACTTCCTGGACTGTCTTCTCTACCAGCATGGAGCAGTGTGGGGCTAGGTCAGAGGGCGCTGTTGAAAGTGAAGCAACGATCTCCTCGAGGAATCTATGCAGTCTTCTTGCTCTGCATCTTCATCCTCAACATCAGAAGCACCCGCAGAGCTGGGCAGGTTGTGTTCATCCTGCTCTTCCTGGACTGACATCTGGCAACAGAAAGCAGCCTGGGGCTGGGTTAGAGAGCGTTGTTGTTACTGGACCAAAGAATGCCTCAAGGAAATGTATCCTGTCTTCTTCCCTGCATCTCCATCCTCAACATTTGCAGCACCCACACAGCTGGGCGTGTAACCTTCACCCTGCCTTTCTGTCTGACTTCTCAGGCAGAAAAGAGCAGCCTGGGGCTGGATCACTGAGCATTGTTGAAACTGGAGCAAAGAACTCCTCGAGATCACGTATTCAGTCTCCTTGCCCTGCATCTCCATCCTCAACATCAGCAGCACCCACAAAGCTGGAAAAGTGGTCTTCATCCTGCACTTCCTAGAATGATTTCTCTGACAGCATAGAGCACCTAGGGGCTGGGTCAGAGCACGCTGTTGAAACTGCAGCAAGGAACTCCTTTAGGAAATGAATCCTTCTTCCTGGCCTGCATCTCTGTCCCCAACATCAGTAGCACCCGCTGAGCTCAGCTGGTTGTCTTCATCCTGCACTTCCTGGACTGACTTCTCTATCAGTAGAAAGCCTCCTGGGTCAGGATCAGAGCAGGTTGTTAAACCTGGATCAAAGAATTACTATGAACATGTATCCAGTCTTCTTGCTCTGCATTTCCTTTCCCCACCTAGCAGCACACACATACCTGAGCAGGTGGTCTTCATCTTGCCCTTCCTGTAGTGACTTACCTGGCACCGTAGATTAGCGTGGGGCTGGGTCGGGAGTGCTGATGCAACTGTAGCATCAATGATCTCCTCGAGTGAATATATGCAGTCTTCTGGTTCTGCATCTCCATCCCCAGCATCAGCAGCAACCACAGATCTGGACATGTGGTTTTCAACCTGTACCTCCTCACCTGACTTCTCAAGCAGCTGAAAGCATCCTGGGTCTGCATCAGAGCACGCTGTTGGTACTGGATCAAAGAACTCTTACGGAAATGCATCCAGTCTTCTTGCTCTACATCTCCTTCCCTTGTATGAGCAACACACGGGCCTGAGCAGGTGGTCTTTATCCTGCACATCCTGTAGTGACTTACCTGGCAGCAGATATTAACCTGGGGCTCGGTGAAGGAGCACTGATGCAACTCTGGCAAAGATCTCCTCGAGGGAATATCTGCAGTCTTCTGGCTCTGCATCTCTGTCCCCAACATCAGCAGCATCCACAGATCTGAGCACGTGTTCTTCATCCTGCAGTTCCTGGACTGACCTATCTGACAGCATGGAGCAGGCTGGAGCCAGGTCACTGAGTGCATTTGAAACTGTAGCAAAGTATTCCTCAAGGAAATATGTGCAGCCCTCTTATTCTATATTTCTGTCTCCAACCTCAACAGCACCCCCAGAGCTGGATAGGTGGTCCTCATCCTTCACTTCCTGGACTGACTTCTCTGCCAGCATAGAGCAGCGTTGGCTGGGTCAGCGGGCACTGTTGAAAGTGCAGCAAAGTTCTCCTCGAGTAAATCTATGCAGTCATCTTGCTCTGCATCTTCTTTGCTAACATCAGCAGCACTCTCAGAGCTGGGCAGTTTGTCTTCATCCTTCACTTTCTGGTCTGACATCTCTGGCAGCAGAAAGCAGCCTGGGGTGGGTCAGAGAGTGCTGTTATTAATGGATCAAAGAATTCCGTGAGGAAATGTATCCTATCTTCTTGCCCTATGTCTCCATCATCAACATTTGCAGGACCCACAGAACTGGGCATGTGACCTTCACGCTGCCTTTCTGACTGACTTTTCTGGCAGCATAGAGCAGCCTTGGCTTGGGTCAGAAAGCTCTCTGGAAACTGTAGCACAGAACTACTCTACAGAATATATGGAGTCTTCTTGCTCTGCATCTCCATCCCCAACATCAGCAGCACCCACAGACCTTGACAGGGAGTCTTCAACCTTCACTTCTTGGACTTACCTCTCTAACAGCATAGAGCAGCCTGGGGCTGGGTCAGAGAGTGCTCTTGAAACTGTAGCAAACAACTTTCTTCTCTCTATCTCCAGGATCTACCACATAGCTACAGTAGAGTCACCAATGAATACATGCTTAATGAAACATGCTAGAACCCGATGAAAACCTTTCCCCTTTTCCCCACCGATGGATTTCCAGGCTTGTGAAATGCCTTAAACAAGATGGTATTTCCAGCAATTAAGACTAGTGGAGGCTCAGCAGATATTTAGGGTCAGCCAGAATTAGGTTATTCGTTACTCTTGTGTTTTGATACCTTAGTTATTTAGAATGGAGTCATACTAGTTATAAAAGAAATGTTTTCTGATATTTTTAAGCAGCATGATAAAATATAAACAGATTCAAAATTTCAATAATTACTGAGTTGCCATGAGCTCTTCTTTTCCTTGTTTCACTAGGTAGGAGAAGTTGGATGCCAAGTCCAACATCTCGGGGTAAAGCAGAAATCTTGAAAATGACTGTCCCAAGTCTAAATTATTCAAAGACACAAACACAAAGACAGATCAAACACTTCTACAAACAAAAATCAGCAAGTGCAATGTTCTAACTCACATCTGGGAGGGGTCCAACAGGGTATCCAACAGGGTCAGAGTTGCTGGAGAGAAGGATTCAGAGAAGAGGCCAGGGTGGGTCACCTGGTCTCTCACCGCCTCCCAGGTAGTTAACCCTGACACTCAGACTTCATAAAGAAACTTCAGGACTCAGCATGTGAAGTCATAGAGGGTAGTTATTTCCACAGCTTATTCCTTGGGACACAGAAAAGTTTGCATAATGTCTGGCCTAACACACTGTCCCCAACACTTGTCAATTCTTCCTCTTCAGTAGAGCCCATGAGCAAAGACACATGAGCAGAGGCAGACTGACAAGAACAAAGTTTGTATCTACATCATCTGGGAAAGATAAGGGTCTATTGAGGCCAATGGGCAAAGGAAAAAAGAGCAGCTGTCAATTGCAGTGGAGATCCTGCCACTTCCAAGACTGGAGAGAACTGATCCAGAGCTTGGGTCAGTCAGGTGAAAGAAAGTCAAGGAATGGTGGAGCGGCTCAAATACAGTGTAGTTCTGTCTGAACTTGTCTGCCCCATGCTGTCCAAAACAGCTTAAATTGAACAGAAAGGGACTGTGCTTCCTCCCCCTGGAGCAATGTCCATTTATAGATGATAGTAGAGGAAGAGCTGCTCCTTCTTTGTTGAGATCCATGTTAGGGGTAATAAAACAATGAGTGGCTCCTACGAAGGACGTCCCAGTGGCTGCTTTCCATTCTTGGGCCACAGGCACACTTGCTCCGACCACGAGTCTCCCAACACAAGTGTTTCATTCACAATGCTGCCTACTTTAAAGTCAAGGGAGCACCCTGGATGGGTGGATCATTAGTGTTTTTACTTAAAGGGAGATTAGATGTTTCCCTACAAATATGTGTTGCTGTCCCTCATTGTCTCTTGTGTTTAGCTAGGCAGGCCACAGGTGATCTCTGTGTGTGGGTGGGTATCTATAAGCACATTTAGTCACAACAGGAACACTGCTGTCGCCTGTCACATCATCTGTGTGTTGTCCAGGTTGGCCCCAGGTGCTTTGCTGATAGGTGGGCTCCCGAGGGCCTCCCATCAAAGGCATGGTGGTGGTCCCTGCAAATGCACTATCTGAGCTTTGTCCAGGTGAGCCCCAGATGCTCTGACATATGTGTTTTCCACACACAGACATGGTGCCCTGATGAAAAGCAGGAGCATGGGGACCACCAATGATGGGTTGAGAGACATTCCTTCTTTATAGTCATCTGTCTTCTGTGAAGGTGGACCCTAGGTGCCTGAAATCTCAGTGGCACTGGAAGCATATGCAAATACAGAGATGTTGAAGGTCCCTCCTGGTGCAGTATCAAGGCTATGGCCAGCTGTACCAGGGCCACCTGATCTAATGGAGGAACAGAAGGGGTTCTGGGAATCTGGCTCAGTACTGCAGCACAATTGAGTGCTCATGATGTGGAACTGGGGCCAGGGCAGACACCCCGACTCTAATGCTGCCACCATCTGTACAAGTGCCCAGTCCCATGATCACCAGTGGGCCTGTAGTGGTGTTGGCAACCAGAAAGATACTGCCCCAAGTGCCTGGCACACTGTGGCACCTCTCAAGCTTAGAAATCTTGGCCTCAGCAACAGAAAAAGCACTTAGTTGTTGATAAAGGCTGGCTGGATATTGATAGGCATGCCAAGTGCAGAATATGGTGATATCAAAACTGCCAGACCTGTTTGCAGGATGCTGCACTTGGGTGTCTGGGCTGCAGATGTTAGGCCTTCGTTTTTGCTGGATTTGCAGGGTTTGCCAAAATGAAAGATCTTCTAGGTGGCTGCTATCCATCGGGGGCTCCAAATGTGGGCTAAGAGGTGACTCAGGGAGTCAAAGGATGGATGGAAGTTGCATCTGGCCCTCTGAGTGATTGCGCAGGTAACCTGGTGGAGCCTGGTGCTAAGGCAATGCTGCCACTGGGTCATGTTTTCTCAGGACGAGGAAACCCCACAGAGGATGGAATGTTGTTCTTCCTGGACACGGGGAGACTGGAGGATGACAGCCTTGGAGGAAGGGACGGTCTCCATTGGAGTCGAAGGCATGATGATGTTACTGAGGTCCTTCTCACTAGAGTGGAGGTCACTGGAGGAGCCACAGCGGGAAGGATCCTAAAACAGGGGCATGGGGGAGACAGAATCCCTGCAGTTTCCCAGTAGGGGGTCAAAATCTGGGTTGAGGGATGGAGTTTTGACCAAAGGGAGGCTAAAATTGATGTGAGAATTCAATTTGGTAAATAAATGTAGGTGGGTAGATCTCCACTGATACCTTCTCAGTGCACCTCTTCCCCACACTGCCATGGATCTGGGGAAATAGCGAAAGAGCTCACTTGGGGCATGGGGGAAATGTGAAAATGACAGCCGTAGATGTGGGAGTAGTGACTGTGTCAGTGATCTGAGAGTCTGAAGTATGGCTGGGATGATGAAAATGGCTGCCGTGAAATGGACCGCCTTGCAATGGGTCTTGGTTGGAGGGACTGGAAAAGGAGTAGGGAAGGAAAGAGGGGGAAGAGAATCTATACACTTGGACGTCGAGGATTCCCTTCTACAGAAGCAATGCTTGAAGGAGAGGGTGTGGCTTTATGAGGTGGACATTCAGGCAGTATAGAGGATTTGGCAACCAAGTGGACACAGTCAGGGATGTAGGAGAAGTTGATACCTGAAAAGTGTAAGTTGCTGTGGCAGGAAGTCTGTAGTTTCCCTAGGAAGTAAGGAGAATGAAGACAATGAATGGGCAGCATTACAATTTGCAATGACTCTGTTTCATCCTCCAAAGCCCCCTATTAGTCTTCCAAAATTTTCCTCTTCCTTCCACAGCCAATGCTGGTCTCCAAGGCTCCTCCATAGCTCTCTGCAGGGAACTTGAGTAGACAGAGGAAGCTCATTTCTATCTCCCACCAGTGGCAGCAGAGTTGGGAGCAAATGTTGCAGTGGTGACAGCAGTGGAATTGACATTTCCCCTTTACTGACAGCTCTGAATGAAGAAGAACTCCTCGAGGGAATATATGCAGTCTTCTTGCTCTGCATCTCCATCCCCAACACCAGCAACACCCACAGAGCTGAACAGGTGGTTTCATCCTTCTCTTCCTGGACTGAATTCTCTGGAAGCAGTAAACCTATGGCTGGGTCAGAGTGTGCTGTTTAAACTGGAGCAAAAAATTCATCGAGGGAATGTATCCAGTCTTCTTCCCTGCATCTGTGTCCCCCACATTAGCAACACCCAAAGAGATGAGCATGTGGTCTTCAACCTGTACTTCCTAGACTGACTTCTCCAGGGGATGGGTCACTGATTGCTGTTGAACCTGGAGCAAAGAGCTCCTGGAGGTATGTAACCCATATTCTTATCTTGCATCTCCATCCCCAATATCAGCAGCATTCACAGAGCTGGGTAGGTGGTCTTCATCCTGTACTACCTGGATTGACTTATCTGGCAGCATTGAGCGGCCTGGGGCTGGGTCAGAGCGCTGTTGAACTGAAACAAAGAACTCCTCGAGGGAATGTAGTCTTCTTGCTCTGTATCTCCAAACATAACATGAGCAGAACTCATAGAGGTGGGAAGATGGTCTTCATCCTGCACTTCCTGCACTGACGTC
The DNA here is from genome assembly GCF_000164805.1 of Carlito syrichta. Classification (NCBI taxonomy): domain Eukaryota; kingdom Metazoa; phylum Chordata; class Mammalia; order Primates; family Tarsiidae; genus Carlito; species Carlito syrichta. The sequence continues at coordinate 6,255 of NW_007067968.1, read as the reverse complement.
TCTGACAGCAAAAAAGCAGCCTTGGACTGGGTCAGAGAGCACCGTAGAAACTGGATCAAAGAACTCCCCCAGGAAAGGAATCCAGTCTTCTTGCCCGGCATCTCCATCCCCAACATTATTGGCACCCACAGAGCAGGGCAGGTGGTCTTCATTCTGCTCTTCTGGAGTGACTTCTCTGGCAGCATAGTGCAGCCTGGGGCTGGGTCAGTGAGGGATGTTGGGACTGGAGGAAAGAACTTCTCACTGAAAGCTATCCAGTCTTCTTGCCAAACATCTCTGTTCCCAACATCAGCTGCACCCACAGAACTGGGCCCATGGTCTTCATCTTGCAATTCCTGAACAGACTTCTCTGGCAGCAGAAAGCAGCCTGGAGCTGTCAGAGAGGGCTGTTGAAACAGGACCAAAGAACTCCTTAAGGAAAGCTGTCCAGTCTTCTTGCCCTGCATCTCTGTCCCTCACATAAGCAGCTCTCAAAGAGATGAGCATGTGGTCTTCAACCTGCACTTCCTAGACTGACTTCTCCAGGGGATGGGTCACTGAGCGCTGTTGAAACTGGAGCAAAGAGCTCCTGGAGGTAATGTATCCCATCTTATCTTGCATCTCCATCCCCAAAATCAGCAGCATTCACAGAGCTGGGTAGGTGGTCTTCATCCTGCACTACCTGGACTGACTTCTCTGGCAGCATTGAGAGACCTGGGCCTGCGGCAGAGTGCTGTTGAACTGAAACAAAGAACACTTCGAGAAATTGCAGTCTTCTTGCTCTATATCTCCATACATAACATGAGCAGCACTCATAGAGGTGGGAAGGTGGTCTTCATCCTGCACTTCCTGCACTGACATCTCTGACAGCAGAAAGCAGCCTTGGGCTGGGTTAGAGAGCACCGTTAAAACTGGATCAAATAACTCTCTCAGGAAAGGTGTCCAGTCTTCTTGCCCAGCATCTCCATCCCCAACATTATTAGCACCCACAGAGCAGGACAGGTGGTCTTCATTCTGCACTTCTGGACTGACTTATCTGGCAGCATAGTGCAGCCTGGGGCTGGGTCAGTGAGGGATGTTGGGACTGGAGGAAAGAACTTCTCACTGAAAGATATCCACTCTTCTTGCCAAACATCTCTGTTCCCAACATCAGCTGCACCCACAGAGCTCGGCCCGTGGTCTTCATCTTGAAATTCCTGGACTGACTTCTCTGGCAGCAGAAAGCAACCTGGAGCTGTCAGAGAGGGCTGTTGGAATAGGACCAAAAAATCCCTTAAGGAAAGCTGTCCAGTCTTCTTGCCCTGCATTTCCATCCCCAACATCAGCAGCACCCACAGAACTGGGCAGGTGGTCTTCTTCCTGCACTACCTGGGACTGATCCAGCCTGGGTCTGGGTCAAAGAGTGCTGGTGAAACCAGAGCAGGCTTCACAAGAGGCGGTACACCTCCAGCTGGGCTGTGTGAGCTGGGGTCAGTATGTTATTATGAGAGGGAGCTTGTCAAAGATATCAGAGCCTTCTCACTCCCACTGACTTTTGAGTGCTGGGGATAGAGATTTCCCTCAGAGGCCCAGGACTGCACCCAAAGGAAGTGGGTGCCCTGAGTCTCCAGGGGCTTACCGGTTGGTGATACTTCTCCGTGACCTTTCTTTTTCAACTCGGTCTCCCTTGGGAGAAGGAATTGTACCCATTTCGTAGCCCTGACGACCTGCTCAGGAGGTGAAACAGGAGGATACGCCTGCGGCTGGGAGGCAGGATGCTCAAGGAGTTGGTGTGTCCTAACAACCATGAGTGCTGAGCAGACAGCATGGGTTTCTTCTTAGGGACAAACTCCCAGCACACAGGCTGAAGTCTCCCCAGGAAGCTCATGTCCTGTGGGAAAGAACAGCACGTATTAGGGGCGATGACAGAGCCGGCTGAGGGCACACGACCATGACGTGTGTTGAACAACTCGAGAAAAGGGCAGGGAAGAGGAGCAGGGCCAGGGCAGGACCATGGGCAGGGGCAGCGGCAGCTCCAAGGGTAAGGACCAGAGTCTCCAGGTGATCTCCACAAGGCAAGAGAGTCTCACGGAAGAGGGGAGCAGTGGACGACTGCCCGGGGCAGTCGGGGGGGGGCACGGTTGAACCAGGACCCTAACAGGCTCTGGAAATTGTGCATATCAAGTAAGTTGTGTGCGGTGGGAGACGGAGAGGAGGCTACAACCACGGAGACAACTCTCTGGGCTACCAACTCCTCTAGCGGCCAAGCACGCCCTTAGCAGCTCAGAGCCTGTGACGTCTCAAAGGAGATGGTTTCCAGGAAAGGGTGCACCAGGCAGGGCACGCGAGCCCAGCCGAGGGCACCTCAAGAACTGTTAAAGGCCAACGGACAAGTGGGAATTCCCAGCCCCTAGGCTGCTGGTGGCCGGTGTTTGGCACCACATGGACCACTTGTGGGAACAGGTGGGGACCCAGGGCCACATCCGCCAAAGCCTTTCCCGGTGGGACACCTGCTCTGCAGGATCCACAGCGAGGGCTAGCACAGACCTGGGTACCCACTGGCCATGCGTTGGCTGACTGTGCCAGGGCCACGGTGAAGAGCCTGCTCCATGCCAAGTGCAGGGGCAGCCTATACCCTGACAGGCTCCTCCGCGGCTCTTTTATTTTGTTTTGTTTTTGGAGTTGGAGTCTCTCTCTGTCGCCCAGGCTAGAGTACTGTGGCACACTCAGGACCACACCAGCGCCACCCGCTGGGCTTCGGGGATCCTTCTGCCTCAGCCTTCTAAGTTGCCAGAACTACAGGCTCCCACTGCCAGGCCTGGCTTGGCTAATTTTTATTTATTGTAGAAACGAAGTCTCGCCAATTTGCTTGGACTAATCTCAAATGTTCCACTTCAGGCAATCCACTCGCCTCAGCCACCCAAAGTGGTGGGATTACAAAGTGAGCCTCCATTTGTATTCCTAACCCTGAATTGTACACCACATCTTCATAATAAAAAAGTTGAAAGTTAAATAATATAAATAAATAAGATGAATAAATAAAATGTACCATCTTCATTCCCCCAGCTTTTGGACAACCTCCCTCTTTGACTGTCCCGTGTACTTGAGGGTGGTAATGTCTAGTCCCCTTAGTCATACCTCTTCATGTTCCCCAAGCACTGTGTGAGAGTTCCACTTTCTATCCCTGCACCTACATTTGCACTTGGTGTCAATGTGGCTGCTGAGCTGTTTGGAAGGCAGTGTCTTTAGACTGACAGTGGGATGCATACTTGCTTCACACACTTATGAGCCAGAACTACTTCCTGTCAATTAATGTATGCTATAGGTGACTTACAAAGGGGTAACTCTCCAAAATGCAGTCATAACATAACTTTCACTGAAACCAACACAAAACTTAATCAGTTTTCCATAGATTCACGTATTTCATTAGTAGAGATACCACCTCAGTATCTGCATTAGAGCTGAGAAGTCATACAAGTGAAATCATCTGTTAATTATAGAAAGGTGATGCAACGTGAAAAATCAACAACATAATATGTGCAAGTATTATTTTTCCATAGAAAAATTAAATTTAAAAAATAACAACAGAGATCATGGGTCAATTACTAATCAAATTCTGTATGCTATAATAACCATCTTCAGGGAAACACACTCATGTGGTCTCAATGCTCCAGTGACAGCATCAACCACTGTTGAGAACTTTGAATCATGACATATCTTTCATCTCACAAACTCCTCCACCCTGACAAAGACCACAGTCTCAAAACTGCAGAAATAGTCTTACTTGGCTGGAGAGTGGGCTCATGGTCGTTTCTGGCTTGACTTCCTCCTCATGTCAGGGTTATTCTTGGTGTTGTACTGGGAGAAAGAAAGAAGCCCTGAGATGGGGCGAATTGCATTTGCATAGTGTCTGTGGTGCTGAAGGCGATGAGCCTGGATGGACTGAGTGATGGGGAAGTTTCATAGGCTGAAATTCTGGAGTTGAGTCCTGAGATGTTTGAGAGTGTCCTCCAACAGTAGGGGAAGGTTGGGGTGGAATAAGTCCAAACATTGGGTGCCTAGAGGGAGCATTTCCTATTTGAGAGGAATCAAACTGAACACAGAGTAGAAAGCCCTCCTTTGTGGACAGTAGGTGGGGAAGAACTAAGGCCCAGAACCGGTACACTGGGGAGGGAGGCTTCAAGGGACAACTCACGCATCTCCCAGGCCCTCCCTCTCCCTGCTTAAATTTCTCCAACCTCCTGGGCTCCAAGCATTCCAAGTCATTCAGTCCCTCAACCCTCTCCTCCTTTTCTTGATTATTTTAGGCTCCAAATTCTTTAGGGCCCCTGATGCCCACCCTCCTGGGTCCACATCTCCTACTTTTGGAACTGCACACCCATCTCTCACATTCCCCACCCTTCTGGGCACTTGTCTGTTCCCCCTCCCTCTCCCTGTGCCCAGGCTCCTATTCTGCCTCAGCTGGGGCTCAGCCATTTTTTTAACCACCAAATCTTCTTGTATCTTGTGAACTTCCTTGCTCAGTTGGGGTTGGTTGGAAGCCATCTTAGAGAAAGGAGGTGGAGAAATGGATTTTCCACAGCATCCCACACCCAACCCTGAAATTCTACAACTGCCCGACCAGACCACTGTTTCAGAGAGAACTGCCAAAATCTCAACTGGCTGGGCACTGGACTCTGGCAAACACAGTCCCTAACTCAGGAAGTTGCTATGCCCAGTCCCTAGAGAACACCCCGATCTGCCTTGCATTCTCCCCACCTTTGCCCAGGTTGCTGTCAAGAAACCTTCCTCTACTCAATCTCTCATCCTCTCTTGATGAGCTTTCTGCCTTCAGTTCCATTTCTGCTTGGGTCATATCGGGAAGCCCTCCTTTCCATCCTCATTGTTGTGACTTCCTGCCCTCTGGAGATTCTAACTTGCCTCTCAAATTTGTTTCTTGTAGGGTGCCTGTGTTGACCCTTTCATCTGGCAGCTCCTGACATAACTCTTATTCTCGGTGTCCTGAGTCCCAGGATGGACATTTGTGTCTAAACTATTATCAGAATCACTCCCTAGGCAGACATGCATGTGTACACGTGCAAGCATGTGAGTGTGCATACACACACACACACACACACACACACGCACACACATACACACACACACGGAAATCTGCCTTTAGCCTGGTCAAGCCAGAATTAGATGAGAGCCCCAGACTTTGGAGTCCTACAAGGCCCTTATGTGAAGCTACCTCTTTCTGAGGTGGGTCTGGGGTTGCTCCCTTCCCTTAATGCACTCATTTTCTAATGAGTTGTGATTTGGACCCTCACAATCTCTCATCTCTCTGCCTGGCACCCCATTCTTCCTTGTTCTTGCTGTCTACCTCTCATACCCCACATCCCAAAGATTCTTATAGAAAATAAAACTGGGGGGCTGGGCGAGATGGCGAGAGGGCAGCACTGTCTGTGAAACTGTCCACCAAGGAGAACACAAAAAGACTCTGACTCTCACCCTGAAGCCTGTGTAACCCATCGTCTGCAGCCTGCTCTTCACATGGAGCTTGAAGGTAGACTTTGCTGAGGCATCGCCAAGGTCTGGGCAGCTACTGTGGTAGTTTCTGCTGCTGTTCCGGCCGGCAGCCATTCCACATTGCACCGCCAGTGCCTTGGGTGAGCCATGGCCTCCTCCGAGGCAGCAGAGGCGCCGTCACCCCACCCAGGCATCGAAGGCGCCACCGCCCCCCCTCCGAGGCAGTGGAGGCGCCGCCGCCCCCC
>NW_007067968.1:0-524 GCF_000164805.1 Carlito syrichta | reverse complement strand
CGGCTGAGCCTCTGCCTCCTCTGAGGCAGGTGAGCAGCCACTTCCTTCGAGTCAGCTGCCACACAGAGGTGCCCATTACACATCACACCACCTGTGCCAGTGGCCCAGCCGCCACCACCGCCACCGCCATCACCATTCCTGCTGCTGCTGCCACTGCCACCAAGGGAGGCATTCCACATTGTACCATCATTTCCTGAGAGGCAGATGAGCAGCTGAGATAAAGACCATCTGGAGTGAGGGATAATCCCACCTGCTGGCGATTCAAGCCCAACACCAACAAGCGCTGGTCCGAGGCTTGGGTCCCTTGGTCCCATGCTGGGATGGATACTGCAGCCCTCTGCTGCTGCTGCTGTTTCACCACATAGGAGTCTCGGGTCTCAGCTAGCTCCCTGGTTGCATCATCTCTCATCGTCACCAAGCCACTGGTCACTCAGGGAGGTTCTGGACGCCTGACCCTCAGAGACACTGGTCCCATTCCTGGTTGAAGTACCCTGTGGGGGGCCCAGAGCCACTCTCGCCACTCA
>NW_007067967.1:0-382 GCF_000164805.1 Carlito syrichta | reverse complement strand
TTTTCAATGAATGATCAAGGCTGGGTTCGGGGGCTCAAACTTGTCATCCCAGCACTTTCGGAGTCAGAGACCAGGAGCTGGCCCAAGCCTGCAGGCCGAGACCCACCTGTGCAACTCGGTGAGACCTCATCTCTACCCTCCATCCAAATGAGCCGGGCGTGGTGGTATGTGCCTCTCATACCAGCTACTTGGAAGGCTGAGGAAAGCTAGCCAGAGTCCAGCGGTCTGAGACTGTGTTGACCAGGTGCGAACCACCTCCCTCTAACTTGGGCAATGGGTAAGACCTCAAATCAAAGAAAATAAGGAAAAAAGGGGAAAAAATGAAGAGCATCCATTTGTGTATGGAGTTAGGATCATCATGAACAGACAGAGATCATTTGGG
>NW_007067966.1:0-378 GCF_000164805.1 Carlito syrichta | reverse complement strand
TGGGGCACATCGCACACATATCCTTGCTTCTCAGTTAGAGTGATCTCCTACTGAAGAGCTTCAGGCAGGGAGAAACGTGACTGGGGGAGAAACAGGACTCTGGCTTCCACTCTCCCTTGACCCTGAATACGTGTTGAGGATTTGTCTGGAGATCTTTTCTGGAAAGTCTTTTTTTTTAAAGCCAGGGTCTTACTCTGTCACCCAGGCTAGAGTGCTGTGGCACACTCTGGGCTCACTGTAGCCTTGACCTCCTGGGCTCTGGCAATCCTTCCACCTCAGTCCTCAGTAGCTGAGACTACAGGCATGCGCCAACACACCCAGTTAATTTTTTTTGACTTGTGTAGAGATGAGGTCTCACTACGTTGTCCAGGCTGGTCT
>NW_007067965.1:0-686 GCF_000164805.1 Carlito syrichta | reverse complement strand
CATGAGAGGATGACTTGTCTTTGTAAGAAGAAACCTTTCGATATAACCCTGGTGATGTTCTGAGGCACGTATTTCCCCCAGTCCCTTGGAAGAAAATAGCATCTCAGGCACCAGAAGGGAAATAGAAGAATGGTGACATCTGGTGGCCAGAACTTGCAGTGCTGGATACAGATCGTGAGATTCTAATCATAATAGATTCACTTTGAAGCCAAGTTCCCATGGGTGGTTAACAATTGTACTACCTGGTTGCCTAGAGATTTCTGAAAGGCATCCATCATTTCAACTTTATAGGCCCTCTGCTATAGAGGATATTGCAGATCATTAGATTGCTATTGTTTCAGTTTGGGGGGTTTTTTGTTTGCTTCTTCTTCTTTCTTTTTTTTTTCTTTTTTTTTTTTTTACAAAAAGTATATGTGTATATAGAGAAATAGAGTATAAGGCTGTAAATTCATATGTATATAAATTCATATGTATGTACAAATTGTCTTTCCTGTACTTGCATTATACTTGGATGTTCTATTTATATAAATAATATACTTGCAAAACCTTTGAGGAAAATTAATACTATCTCAAGCGTTTTTCCCATAGTTAAGATTGTAATTTATGTTAAAAATTGCTAAAGTACACTGCTTGTAGATATAGAGATTCTTACTAGGATGGAATTGTATATTTCATCATGTCCTCTT
>NW_007067964.1:0-384 GCF_000164805.1 Carlito syrichta | reverse complement strand
GAACGCGGTAGACTTGTTAGCTGGCTTAACCTGTTGGCCAACTACTCGGCTGACTAGTAAGCTGGGTCAAATATGTGACTGACGAGTTGGCCTACTAGTTAGCTTGGTTAATTAGTTGGTGTGCTGGTGTGCTGAACTAACTATTCATCCAATTAGTAGGTCGACTAGTTAGCTGGCCTAACTTGTCGCCTGAGTGGTTAGCTTAGTTAACTTTTCAGCTGAAAAGGTGACTGATTAGTCAGCTGATTGGTTAGCTGACTCAACAAGTTGGTCGGAGAGCAGGCTGACCAGTTAGCTGACTTAACTAGTCAGCCAGCAAATGAACCTTCAGCTGATATGACTTAACTAGTTGGCCAGAGAGTGAGCAGAATTGTCAGCTGACTT
>NW_007067963.1:0-384 GCF_000164805.1 Carlito syrichta | reverse complement strand
TAGCCAGCTAGCTAGCCAGCTGATTTAACTAGCTAACTACACTGCTAGGCAGCTGGTTTGTCAACTGATTTAACTAACTGACTTAACTAGCTGGCTAGTTGACTTAACTAGCTTACTTAACGAGCTAGCCAGCTGGCTATCCAGCTGACTTCACTAGCTAGCTACATGCCTATCTATGTAGCCATCTGAATAAACTAACTGACTTAACTAGCTACCTAACTGCCATATGTAGCTTACTTATATAGTTAGCTTCCTAGACGGAGAGCTGACTTAACTAGCTAAAATAACTAGATAGCTAGTTGGCTAGCCATCTGACATTATTAGCTTTTTAACTAGCTAACCAGCTGGATAGCCAACTGACAATATGCTGACTTAACTAGTTAG